>NC_041049.1:4394863-4694863 GCF_900634775.1 Gouania willdenowi
AGTAACTGTTATTAGTAAAGATGAATATAATTTAATAATAAATGAGGTTGCCATGGCGATGTCTTTGCACATATATTTATATATAAAAGGAACTCAGTGAGTCACAGACTTTTATTTATTGTTACTGTATTCATGTTGAATTAACACTCCTGCTCGCGTAAAGCTTTGTGCTTTTATTATGAAGGGGGTCTGTTTTTGTTATTTTGTGTTTTTTTTCTTATTTCGTGTGTTATTGTCATGTTTTTACATTTTTTAAATAATAATATTAATGCATTGGATTGTATATAGAGCTTTATCATAGACAGTCAAAGCGCTTTACAGAATTTATTGTTGTTTTCTACACTGTTGTTGCTGTTTTGTATGTTTTTCTCTCATTTTGTGCATTTCAATTTCAACTCAATTCAACCTTATTTTGTATAACGTAATTTACAACAAAGTCATCTCATTTGTGTTATCATTCTGTGTATTTTTTGTGGTTCTTTTTGTGTATGTTTCTGCTATTTTGTAGTCATTTTGTTGTATTTTTTATAACTTTCTCATTATGTGTATTTTTCTACCCATTTCCATGTTTTTTTTTAAATCATTTTATGTATTTTTCCTGTCTTTTTGTGTTATTTTCAAATTTGTATGTATTTTTCATTACTTTTTTTAATATTTCTGTGGTTCTTTTGTCTGTTTTTTGGGCCAATTTTAAGTGTTTTGGATAATTTTCTTATTTTGTGTAATTTTCCATGTTTCTCGAGTCATTTAATGTATGTTCTTGTCATTTTATGTATGTTTCTGTCATTTCTGTGTATTTTTGTTGTCATTTAGTGTTTATTTGGAATGATTTTAGACTAATTTTAAGTATTCTGTTGTTTTTTTTTTAAGTATGTTTCTCTCATTTTGTGAATTTTTTGTACTTTTCTGTGTTTTAAAAGTCATTTTATGTATTTGTGGTATTGCTTTGTGTATTTTCCTGTCATTTTATGTGTTTTTAGACTCATTTTGTGCATTTATTTTGTGGAATGCACACAATTAGAAGCATTTGAAAAAAGAAACTTCTTTAAGCTGCTTTTCCACCAAAATGTTGCTGGAACTTTTTAGTGCAGGGTACTTTTCTCCCCTTTGGCCTGTAGATGTTTGTGTTTCTACCATGTCTTTAAATTCCTGTCACTACGCGCACACACACACACACACACACAAAAGCAACACCAGCAGAAGAAACACAGATAGTTCTTGGGAAAGTTCCTAGTTCTGGGCTAAATTTGCTGTGGTGGAAATGCGTCAGTAGTGTTTATTCCGGTTCATTCCAGGTGTTGAGTTTCAAAACTCAGCCTGATCAACGGACTCCAGTGCTGTGAATCTTCTCCAGTAGGATGTGCTAGTTTTCTGACTGGAGGCACTGGGAATGACTCACCTCAGCGTGTTGCTTTTTAATAAAAAAAATATAAAAAGTAAAGGACAAAGGGAAGAAACAGTGAGCGTTGATCCCTGCTGTGTGGATATGAACTCTGCTTTCAAATGAGAGAAAGTGGGATAAAAAATGCACGAGCTGGAGAACATGAAACTCTACTTTAAAAAAGAACGAGTGCCTGAGAGAATCAGAGGTAGAGGAGGTGTGACAGGATGTGATGTAGACACCAGGACGCCCCCTGCTGTGGGATGGAGGGGTCTGTCCGCCTTTTGTCAGTAGGAACTAAAACTGACATTTCAGGTGTTTTTTTGAAGCTTTTTGTTCATGTTTGAGAGAAAAACTCTTAATTTACAAGTTTTTTAATCCCTGGTTTGTGTGTGTGTGTGTGTGTGTGTGTGTGTGTGTGTGTGTGTGTGTGGCTGGGGGCTATGGTTAAATCTGAGATGACCACAAAAATGTAAGCATTTGGAAGAATGAACGATCTGAGTATTAACACTGGAAACAACAAATACTGTAGTTTGTGTATTTTTGTTGTCTATTTAGTGCTTTTGGTATAATTTTTATATATTCTTTAGTTTTTTGGAGGTTTTTGTTGTTATGTTATGTGTTTTTGGTGTCCTATAATATATGTACTGTATATATTTTGTAGTTCTGTTTTCTGTTTTTAGAGTACTTTTTGTATATGTTGTTGTCATTTTATATATTTTACAAATGTATTGTGTTTTTGTTATCGATCCTGTGTATTTTTGTTGTTTTTGTGTGTTTTTGAAGTCATTTTTTTATTTTTTATTTTGTTTTTATGTTGTATGTTTTTCTCTCATTTTGTATGTTTTTTTTTTTTTTTCCTCATTTTGTGTTTTTTTTCTTTCATTGTATGTTTTTGGAGTAATATTTGTTTCCTCTTTGTATGTTTTTCTCTAATTTTGTATGTTTTTCTCAAATCTCTCATTTTGTTTGTTTTTTTCCTCATTTTGTGTGTTTTTTTTTTTCTTTCATTGTAAGTGTTTTTAGAGTAGTTTTATTGTATTTTTGTTTTCATTTAGTATGTTTTTCTGTCATTTTGTATGTTTTATTTCCCTCATTTTGTGTTTTGTTTTTTTTTTGTCATTTTTTCTGTTTTTGGAGACATTTTGTGCTTTTAGTTTTGGGGCCACACAAATGTATGTCGAGGGCTGCATGTGGCCCCCGAGCCACCAGTTCCAAATGCTTGTGTTAGAACATAAATCACTCTTTTTCGAACTTAAATCATATGATTGTGATGGAGCAGAGGCTCAGAGAAGCACAAACACCAGCACCGTGCTGACTTTTCTGCGTCGCATACGAGGCCTTGAACGCACCACGAGATCAAAGTGGGTCAAGGAGAAGCGGCTGCAGTGTCCGTGGGACCCCGGGACCCCCTGGGGGTCGTCTGTCCCCGTTCTCTGAGCCCAGGAGCAGCTCTCACTGCTGATGAAGACTCTTTTCCACTTTCAGAGAAACTCACTGTCCCTGAGCTCCCTGCATTCATCTCACATTCCTTTTCACTTCCCCTCACTATGTACCCAACTTAATTTTGAATGATTATGCTATTATGCTAAAACATCAGAGCCTGCCACTGGGAATATGATTTAAATGCTAATTGCTTGTCCCTGAAAAGCAAACGGGGAACTTTAAGGCGTTTTATTCTGAAAGGCTGTTGTGGAGTCTGTGGGCGAAACATGGAGAAGGAGAAAGATGGACTTTAAAGATTTTAACTGCTGTGACAGCTTTGATTAGTGACTGATGGGAAGAAAAGGAAACATTATTTATGCACACAAGGCAATTCAATGAGCTTTATATGCAGAGGAAATATGTGAAACATTAAGGATATATAAAGCACAATATCAAACGGTCATCATTTGGAAATTTTTCACTCATTTTGTGTATCGTTGTTGTCATTTTGTGTATTGTTGTTTTGGTTTTGTATGTTTCTAATTTTCATGTATTTTGTAGTTATTTTGTGTGTTTTTGGAGTGATTTTGTGTATTTTTGTTGTCAGATTACATATGTTTCTATTTTTTATATTTCTTGTGTATGTCTTTGCATTACTTTTTTGTACTATTGTTGTCATTTTGTGTATATATATATATATCTGTTATTTGTGTGCATTTTTTATGTTTCTTTTATTTTTGTGTGTTTTTCTTGTCATATTCTGTAGATTTGTTGTTGTTTTAGAGTCATTTTGTGTAGTCTGGCTGTTGTTTTGTATGTTATTAGAGTCATTTGTGTATTTTTGTTGTCATTTTCTGTAGTTTTGAAGTTGTTTTGTGTTCTGTGTTTTATTGAGTTTTTCTTGTCATTTTATGTAGATTTCCTGTTGATTTTGTGTTTTTGGTGTCATTTTGTATATGTGTTTATTATTTGTTGTATTTTTGTAGTCATTTTCTATGTTTCAGTTTTTGCAGAAATTGTATGTATTTTTGTTGTCATGTGTATATTTGTGTAGTTTTGCTGTTGTGTTGTGTGTTTTTGGAGTCTATGTGTTGTTTTTTTAAGACATTTCGAGTAGTTTTGCTGTTGTTTGTGTTATTGGAGTCATTTTGTATATTTTTGTTGTCATTTGCTGTTGTATTGTGTGATTTGGAGTCAATGTGAGTAGTTTCACTGCTGTAGTGTGTAGTTTTGCTGTTTTGTGTATTTCTTGAGTCTTTTTGTGTAGTTTTGCTGTTGTTTTGTATTATTGGAGTCATTTTGTGTAGCTTTCTTGTTGTTTTTGTGTTTTTTGTTGTCAATTTGTTTAGTTTTACTGTTGTTATGCGTGATATTGGAGTCATTTTATGTAGATTTCCTGTTATTTTTGTGTTTTTGGCGTCATTTTGTGTGTTTTTTTACGACATTTTGTGTAGTTTTGTGGGATTTTAGAGTCATTTTCAGTATTTTTGTTGTCATTTGCATAGTTTTGCTGTTTTGTGTATTTCTTGAGTCTTTTTTGGTAGTTTTGCATGTTATTGGAGTAATTTTCCGTAGTCTGGTTGTTTTTCTGTGTATTTTTATTGTCATTTTCTTTGGCATTGCTGTTGTGTACTGAGTGAAGCATTTAGGACAGCAGCACATTCTCTGATGCCTTTGCAGGTACAAAAAGCTTCTTGGCAGGACAATAAACAGATCAGGTGGAAGAACAGTAAACATTAAGTCTATAATCTGTTTAAAATCTGTTTCTTGTCACATTATCTGCAACACAAACCCTGAATCCCAAAGCTACGCTGCTTTCTGTGGCTGAGGAAAATCACAGAATGACCCACTTTTACCATGAAACGCTGCCATTGGTGCCTCTTCTTTGTCCATGAATGCATAATTAAGATGCAGGCATGAGAGGAAACATACTTTGAAATAGAACTCAAACAGACTGCTGGTTACTGGATTGATTATTTATTCTAACCAGGAAAACCTCTAATGTTAAAAATGGCTGCGCCACGAAAGTAGCATCACAAATATCAGAGTTAGAAACAAAGAAGCAGCATTTAATCACATAGGTGCATTTTTCTGAGCTTATAACTGATATAATAATAAGAATATTATACAAGAAATTATGTTTATGTGGATTAATGGGACTCGAGTTAATCCACATCACCTCAAAAATGGTCAAGAAAGCAATTTACTCTATTTCATTCAGTCAAAGTTTGTCCAAAAAAGTTTCCCAAATCCACAAGATAAATTGTACTAGATTATACTTTAATTTATCCCACAGTGGGGAAATTCACATGTTACAGCAGCCAAAGACACAAAGAGCAAGCAAACAAGAAAGCTCAATACAAAATACAGAAATAAAAAATTAAAAAAATAGATATTGGTCAAGATAACAGTACAGAAAAACAGAATTATATAAAAGGAGTGTATCTCTTTTTTCAAACACAAAATCCAAAAATGGTAATTCAACAAAGTGAATGCATCACAGCTGTGAGCCGGTGCTGAGTGGCGCCAATCAGCGCTGTCTCAGGCTCACAGCTCACATCATGCAGCATTAACTTTGTTTTTACACAAACTGAACTCTATGTTAGACATAAAGCATGACACCATTGGGTTGGATGGGAGCGGGTTCTGAAAATAGAGGCAGCAGCTCGGTGTGGGTAATATTTTGCCGTACATGCGGGGCCCCGCGGGTTGGAAAAATCCTGGCCCGCGCATCACTAAAGCACGCTCACAGCGTCCACGCCCCAGGCTGTACATGCAGGTCTATAGACAGACAAGCTCCTGCATCCAGTCTGACACACATGCAGCAGGATCCACGCCAGCTCCCAGGCTGGTTGAGGACTGTTGTTGGCACCTTTCCAGTCAAAAGGCGGTGGAATGACGGTGAAACGTAGACGGTTGGTGAGGAGTCGTACAAACGTGCAGCAGAATGTGGGTTAACAGGTTCCTCCGCGCCGCAAACACTGTGTTCTGAAGGCGGCATGAGCAGCGCATGGCACTGAGCCTGAACAATGTGCTGCTCTCATGTCTCTGCTCCAGAGAGGATCACACAGCATGCATGGCTGCACAAAGTTTTGTGATGGTCAAACGTACCGAAAATACCGTTGTTTGTCGTTGTGCATTGAATAGAACAGGGCGTATTGAACGGTTCTGTAAAATACTGAATATTGTTGCATCCCTACTAGTTAGGGTTTTTGCCGCACTAGTGCACAAGTAGACTTTACTAGTTAAGCTAAATCATTGACTAGTAAACAATTTTGTGTAACTAGTATTACGAGTAGACTTAGAATGTGTTACTAGCGAAAACTCAAAGCTTTACTAGCTTTAGGAATGGGATCCACACAAGGTTCCTGCTGCTTAACAGAAGGTTTTCCTTGCCGCCATGATGAATTCATGTTGGGTGTGGGATACATATGTATGTGTATATACGTATATATGCATATGTGTGTATCCATAAAATGAAGAGTCCGTCCTTAAGACAGCTCTACTGTAAAGTGTCTTGAGATACCATTGGTTATGATTTGGCGCTATACAAATAAAATATTGAAGATTGATTGATTGACATCAGTGATATTAATCATAATTAAGCTCTTTTCATGTTGAACACACAAAAAACTGGGATTGTTTGATGAAAATGTATCAACATGTAATATAATAACATGTGATGACCCAGTGATAACAACCATATGATTGTTACCAAACACTGTACTGGTAAATAACTCTTATAGTTACAGGTTTTATGTATAAAACCCAGTTTGAATGGTTAAAGTAAAGAGAATGGATGAAAGTAAAAGTCTTTTCTCTTGTGTTACACACTCAAGGTTTTAGTCGCCCAGTTGAACTGAACGTCCAATCAAAAACCTTTGATTTGTTACTATTTCACAAGTTTTTCCTGGTTTGTTGATTTTATTACTTTATAAAATTTGCTGTACAACAGGCGACGCCCTCAGGAGGTTGAGTTTACACCGTTAATCTACGCAAAGCTCCCGCATCAAACCACAGAGCATAAACTTTATATTTATAAACTAAACACACTGGATTTCCAAATATTTGGTGATACTTTGCATTTTTTCATTGCAGAGGAAAAGCCATTTGCTTCACAGCTTTAAAGCACGTATAGAATCTCTTTGTGTTGACATGAATGTTTGATTAAAGGCCAGACTTCAGTAAATATTCCCACATCAGGACAGCGTTACTGTACCATCAGCGTTCCCGTTCATCAAAGAGAGGCTTTACTGGGAGAGATGTGAATATGAATAAACCAGGCAAGTCATTAATGTTGTTTCTCCTTCTTTCACTCGCAGAGCTTCCGTACGGCTGGGAGAAAATCGATGACCCCATTTACGGCAGCTACTATGTGGAGTGAGTACAGTGCTGCCCCCTGCTGACACTACCACACATCTCAGTCACTTTTTCATATTTGCAACGGCATGCTTTATTTCCACTCATCATTACATAATTAGCAATTTTAAATTGTTTTCTAAATCTTTGCAATTTCTTGCAAAATGACACTTGCCATGATTGAGAAAATTGGTTTCTGTCCTACCCCATTGGGGCTCGCAAAACACTGGGAGGGGGGTCACCAGATGCCTTCAAAAAAACAAATTGAGCCTGTTTTGCTTATTTTTATCCTTTTTCTGCAACTTTACCAAACTTCCCATATTTTAACCTTCAACCTTCTTCATCACTTTTTCTTGGCATATTTTTGCTCATTTTAATGCATTTTTGCTACATTACTCCCATTTTTGACACTTCTCCATCAAATTTCAATGATTTTTTGAGCATTTTTTCCACTTTAAAGACATTTTTGGCTCTTATAAACTCTTTCCACCACTTTTCACACCTATTGGTCCCAGGACCTTCTTGCTGTGAGGTGGACGTGCTAACCACTAACCCATCGTGCTCCCCAAAAATACACAAAATGAAAACATTTTTTAAAAATGCAGAACTTTAATATACAAAAATATACAAAAATGACTTGGTTCAAAAACACACAATATTTCATAAAAATGCACAAATGAAAACAAAAACACATAACAACAAAAAATAAACTCTGACTCCCAAAACACACAAAACAACAACGAAAACACAAAAAATGTGAAATAAATATTGTGCATAATACAAAACACATAAAGCCTCTGTTGTTTTCTCTTTTAATTCTGAGATTAGTCATTATTCTAAATATTGATATGAATGTTGATTACATGGCCCTGGTATCAGATAATAACACTTTTATGGCCCCGCTGTGTGTCTGCTTTAGTGGCCCACGTACCTCTGGTTAGGAATCACTGGTCTATGGTTTGTCCAGTGCAGAAAGCCTTTTAAAAGGAACCCAGATGAGTTGACCCACCTGTGTGTGTCTTATATATGTGAGCGTCCGTGCTGCAGAAGTCTATTTTTAGACACACAGGGTGTCCAATTTGGCTCTGCTTCATAAAAACCTGCAGAGCGACACTCGGTGCTGCATCATCCTCACGAGGCGCTCCCATTGTCTGGCTCTGACGTCGCACAGAGACGCGCAAAAGAAAGGCAGCAGACCTTGAAATTATGTAAGAGTGAGAGAGAGAAGCAGAGCAGCGGTGAGACAGAGGAGGGTTCATTAAAAGACAGATGCTGTGTGTGTTTCTGTGAACACCGTCTAATGCTTTCACATTACATTCTCTGCTTCTTCTTGTTTTATAAATAACTAGAATATTTGCATTTCCTGAAGAAAATGCAAGTGAGGATGCAGGTGCTGGCCTGCATCGCAGATGCTGCATGAGGGAATTCAGAAGATCCATCCATCCATTTTCAGACCTGCTTGCTCAAAACAGCATTAGCATTAGCTTGTATTAGCATTAGCTGGCCTTAACTAGCATTAGCTATTAACTAGCATTGGGATTAGCATTAGCTAGCAGTAGCCTAGCGTTAGCATTAGCATTAAATAGGACATATTATCCCCATTTTCAACGGTTTTCACCAACAGTTCCCTGTGGTCTAAATGACATATCTGTGCTGGGGTTGGGTCAAAACATAACATGAATCAAGCAACAGGTGAGGTTTAAGACCCTGTATAAAACAGCTGTTTCAGAACGCTCCGTTTTGGGGGGCGTGTCCCTAGAGTTGCAAAGACCTCCCCCTGCCCCTCTGTTCTGCGGGGTGGCACACACTAAAGGTGCTTTCACACCGAAGGTGACTGAAGTGACCAGATTACATTCAAAATCAATGTAAATGACGCAACTCCCCCGTCCTTCACTGTCTGTAGAGCAGAGGCAGCAGCCCCTCCCTCCCGCTACAGTGACACAGCTGCAGCGGCTGAACACTTCCTCAACATACCGTTGTAAAATTGAAGCGTCATCACGTCACTGCAGCGATGAAGTGATGGAGTGACCAAAAAACAGCACTATGTTCAAGCGACTCATCACGGGCGATTGTAGTGACTGCAGTCGCTCCAGTCGCGTTCGGTGTGAACGCACCTTCACTCCTTCGCTAGCGAGAAAAACAATGGCGGACTTTCACAAAAGTTTTCATCAGGTTGGGGGTGGAGTCCATGGGGGGAGTTACCCGCGGATGGGAAGGTATTTTGTTTCCCGATTCAACTTGTGACTTCACAAAATGGAGCACTTTTCTCTGTGTTACAAGACTTACACAGACCTCAAACAAAGGCCTGGATGGTTTCATTTCACATTTTGTGTGCTGGTGGACACTCAAGTTATCTCATTTGTTCCAAAAGACAACAAAAGTGGATTTTTCATAATATGTCCCCTTTAACCTAGTTTTAGCATTAGCTTAGCGTTAGCATTAGCCTAGCAGTAGCACTAACCTAGCATTAACACTAACCTAGTCTCGGAAGAGACAGATACTTTTTCCTTCGCTCCCTTCTTTTTTTCCTGCTTGCTGCTTTTTGTCTTGTCATAATCTAATTGGAGCCACTCTCTGCATGCCGATCATAAATCTAAATCATGGAATTGATCAGCTGGTCTCTCAACGCTATTGGTCAAATTTTCTTGACAAGGAGGTCGGGCAAGGGTGAGCCCGTATGTCCTGAGGATGTGGAAGACGTCCACCAGATTGTAATTATGATAACAGGTCTTCTGATGATTGGAACTGGCATTTTCCTGATTTATTACAAAGTTTGGATTACGTTGGCAGCATTATTGGAAAGCCGCTAGTCATCGACAGAAGGGGCAGAACTCTCAGTCCTCTCAGAGTCCACCGTGGTGAACTTTTAGGGAGAAGTGGAGAGTTCATGTCAAGGGAAATGGCCACATTTTTGGATATGAATGACCAGGAATGATAGTGCTGGTAGGGAATGTTGTGACTAGCCCATCTGAAAACAACTTATCTTTGTCTTCATTTGGCTCCCTGAGATGAACAGCCTGTTGTCAAGGTCTGTTTTTTCTCCACACTCTTCCATGGACTGTACGTTGATTCAACGCGCTGACCTTTACCTCACTTTCCCATGAATACCTGGGATCTTCGTCTTGGCTAACGGACTCTTGAGGTCATCTCTGCGGCAACTCCATCCCACATCATCAGTATTGGTGACAAACTGTGTTTGACTGCAGCAGTATCTCAGAAAACAGGCACACGCGCACATGATCACTCCCACACTTTCACACACAACCCCATTTTCACCGTCTCCTCCAGCCCCAACCCTCCTCCTGTCCAACAGATGGCAGCAGGAAGCGAAGTGCCATAAGGGCAGCTATGCGCCATCCTGTGGCTGACATGCAGCTTACCCATCCTAAAGACCTATCCCCCTGGTGCTAACGTAAATTGAATGTTGTTTTGTTGTAGTGCATGTACGCTGAGGTTTTTTTCCTAGTTTTATACTGTCCTCCATAATAGGGAACCCAGTTTAACACCTGTCTTTTTCCCTCACCTCTCCTTCTGTTGTTCTCCCATTTTCTCATCTAAAACACGAGGCGCCACCCTTGTTGCGACCCACAGTTCTCCCGCTCCTGTCCTTCCATGTTCAATGTGATTGTCTTTTCATGTTTTCTTGGACAGGATGAAACTGAAATGAAATTTTATTGCTCTGTAATATGTGCAATGACAAATAAAGATTCTGATTTCTGATTTCTGATAGCTTTAGCTTAGCATTAACACTAACCTAATATTAGCTTTAACCTACCAATGGCATTAACCTAGCTTTAGCATTAGCCTAACGTTAGCATTAACCTAGCAGTAACATCAACCTAGCATTAGCACTAACTTAACATCAGCATTATATATGTATATATATATTTAGCATTAACCTAGTGTTAGCATTTGCCAAGCATTAGCAATAACCGAGCTTTACCACTAACCGAGCGGCTTTAGCATGAACCTAGCAATAGCATTTGCACTAACCGAGCAATAGCATTAACCTAGCATTAGCATTAACCTAGCAATAGCAATAGCCTATCATTAGCAATAACAATAATGAACAATAGTCTACAATAATGAGGATACCTCCTGCATCCTCACTATTGATAAATGTTATTGATAATGATGTCATATTTTCATTTTCAAAAATTTCCAAACTCCGTTTTGAGGGTTGATCCATTTCTGCAACACTTTTTTGTTTTGTTTTCCTTTTTTCAATGTGTTTTCTCCACCAACACCGGTTCTCTTTAAATAAATAAATGTTTATCGTAGCAGTAGCATCCAGTGTTCTCTTTTAACAGCAGGTTTCACAGCAGCTACTTTCAGGGATTTTGGTACGAATGGAATGAGCAGTTAATTACAGTATCTGACACAAATCAGTCACAATCGACTTCACAACAGTTTTAAAGAAGTTTGAAGGTATTGTGTCAAGCTACAGCATAAAGCTCAGCTCTTCAACAACAAAATGACCTGTTCTTTCTGTGATAACACTACTACTAAAAAGCATGAGGTCTACAGGAGTTAACCCTGGAGGAAAAGCTACATTCAGCCCTGGAGGAAACAGATCTCCCTTGGGTCCCCCAACCACGGTTAGGAGACTACAGCAGGAATGGTTAACATTAGTTTTGGTTGTTTTCATTGATTATTCAGCCATAAATTCAGTCTTCAACAGTTTGTGAGCTTCAAGCCCTCAAACACTCATCGGACACTTAATCTGAGTATCTGTCGAACCAGTTCACCTCCTTGATTCCTTGGCTCTGAGCACACAGCTCTTTGTTCCTCCCTCCAACCTGCAGTATGTGTGTGTGTGTAACCAGGAAGTGCTGAGCGCTGAAACATGCTGTAAAGTAACTTTGCACTTAGACTGGTTTCAGGGAGTGACAGTGACAGATTGCTGAAATGGAGCAGCAAGAAGCTGAGCTACAGACAGAAAGTTTCTCCTGTTCCATCTGTCTGGACCTCCTGAAGGAGCCGGTGACCACTTCCTGTGGACACAGTTACTGCTGGAAGTGTATCAGCAAACACTGGGATGCAGAGGAGGAGAAGCACAGCTACAGTTGTCCTCAGTGCAGAGAGACGTTCATAAGGAGGCCTGATCTAAAGAAAAACATCATGTTAGCAGAGTTAGTGGAGGAGCTGAAGAAGAACAGACGTCAAGATGATCCTGTTGATGAAAGATTTGCTGCAGCTGAAGACGTGGCCTGTGATGTTTGCACTGAGAGGAAACTGAAAGCCTCCAAGTCCTGTTTGAACTGTGTGGCCTCTTATTGTGAAAAACATCTTCAGCCTCATCATGAATCTGCTGCATTAAAGAGACACAAACTGGTGGATCCGTCCAAGAAGATCCAGGAGACGATCTGCTCTCATCATGATGAGGTGATGAAGATGTTCTGTCGCACTGATCAGCAGTGTATCTGTATTATCTGCTCCATAGAGGAACATAAAGACCACGACATGGTTTCAGCTGCAACTGAAAAGACTGAGAAACAGAGAGAGCTGCAGGAGAGACGAGCTGACATCTACAAGAACATCCAGGACAGAGAGAAAGATGTGGAGCTGCTTAAAGAGCAGGAGAAGACCATCAAACTCTCTGCTGATCAGACAGTGGAGCACAGTGAGCAGATGTTCACTGAGCTGATCCGTCTCCTCCAGCAAAGAAGCTCTGAGCTGGAGAAGGAGGTCCGATCCAAGCAGCAGACTGAAGTGAGTGCAGTCCGAGCGCTTCAGGAGAAGCTGGAGCAGGAGATCAGTGAGCTGAAGAAGAGAGACGCTGAGCTGCAGCAGCTCTCCCACACTGAGGATCACATCCAGTTTGTCCTCAGCTACAGCTCCCTGTCAGCGCTCAGTGTGTCCACACACTCCTCCATCATCCACAGAGGTCCTGGAAGCTGCTTTGAGGAGGTGACAGCAGCTGTGTCAGAGCTCAGAGAACATCTCCACAAAGTCCTGATGGAGGACTGGAACAAAGTCTGTCAGACTGTGGAGAGAGTGGATGATCTACCATCAGAGCTGAGGACCAGAGCTGGATTCTTAAAGTATTCACAGGAAATCACTCTGGATCCAAACACAGTTTACAGAAAACTCAGATTATCAGAAGGAAACAGAAAAGTATCATTAATGAGAGAATATCAGCTTCATCCTGATCATCCAGACAGGTTCACTGGATGGTATCAGGTCCTGAGTGGAGAGAGTCTGACTGGTCGTTGTTACTGGGAGGTGGAGTGGAGAGGGAGAGGAGTTGAAATAGTGGTCACACACAAAAGTATCAGCAGAGCAGGGAGAGGGAGGGAATGTGGATTTGGATTAAATGACAAATCATGGATGTTAGAATGTTCTCCAAACAGTTACACATTTTATCACAACAACATCTACACTCTAGTCTCAGGTCCTCAGTCCTCCAGAATAGGAGTGTACGTGGATCACACAGCAGGTATTCTGTCCTTCTACAGCGTCTCTGAAACAATGACTCTCCTCCACAGAGTCATCACCACCTTCACTGAACCTCTATACGCTGGAGTTTGTATTTATTATTATGGAGATAGTGTTGAATTCTGCAAACTGTAACTGAAATGTTTTTAATAAACACACTGCCGTGAGTGTGTGTGTGTGTGTGTGTGTGTGTGAGGGAAACCTGTTGCTCTGCTTCCTGCTGTCATTCTGTAAATGTAAATGATTCTCATCAAATCTGTTTTTTAAGGTTCACCTGTAAAAAAAAAATGTTCCTGTTTATTCATCAGCTTCAGTTTCTGTCTAAACAATCAAACTGTGATCAATAAATGAAGGAAAACACTTGTTGTCTTTGTTGTTGTCACAGTTTCACCAGAACATACCTGAGCAAAGGCTGTCCCTAAGAAACTATTTGAATAATCAGAGGCAGATACTCTGGTTACTTTAGTTAGAGCTTTAACACACACTCAAAGAACTGACAGAGAAACATTTGGGCTTTAGTTATTTTAAAAACCACAGAAATTGGTTTAAAGTTGCAAATTAGAATGGCCAAAAACTGACAGAAAAAGTGGTAAAAAAAAAGATTAGCTTAAAAGCGGCAGAGAAAAGTAGAAACAATTAGTTTAAACTGGCAAATATTGGGCATGACAATATTAAGCATAAAATATAGTGAAAATAGGTTAAAAGTGACAATAATAGGTCAACATGAGCGACATTAGATGGAAAAGTGGTGGAAAGGGTTTATAAGTAAGGGTTTATAAAATGTACAGAAAAGGCATTGAAATTTGATGGAAAAGTGGCAGAAATGGGAGTAATGCATTAAAAGAAGCAAAAAATAATGCAAGAAAAAGTGATAAAAAAAATAGGTTAAAATATGGTAAGTTTGGTGTAGCTGCAGAAAAGGGGTAAAAATAAGCAAAAAATTGAGCATAAATTGTTAGGTTCTTGAAGGCATCTGGCGACCCCCTCCCAGTGTCTCGCTTAACCAGAATGGGGTCCTGACCCCAAGGTTGAGAACCTCTGCACTAGATGGTGCTGCCATCTGTAAAAGCCACAGATATGACGCTCTGGACTATAAGTCGCGTTTTCCCTTTTAAATCAAGAAGTACATACGTCTACTCTGGAAAAATAATGAAAAACCTTCTCCCTCGTTGCCATGGTTACCACTCCACTATTTGATAATGAAGTTTATACAATGTCGTAGCCAAATGTAATGAAATATGACAATACAAACTGCGTGCTGATGTTTTCCCTCCGTGTCTGTTCCTCCCAGTCATATAAACAGAAGGACCCAGTTTGAGAACCCAGTGCTGGAGGCCAAGAGGAGGGTCCAGCAGCAGATGCAGATGCAAAGTCAGGGTCTGTCCTCGCTGCCCCTTCCCACCATCTACAGAGGTAAGAGCTCCACCTATCACACGCAGCGACACCCAGCTTTACTCTGAAGTTCACACAGTTTTGCTTTTGCTTTTTAGAGAGTGCTGTTGTGTTTTTGAAGGTTTTTGTTTCCTGTGTCTTCTCTGGACACGGCTAATCTTTGATGTTCCTGTAACTCGTTTTAGTTCAGGGGCCAAACACGGAGCAGTTTGATTTCAAAGGGGCATTTTCAACACTAATGGGTCCTAGTTTGTATTTCCACGTATGATGACTTTAGACTTGACATGATAAAATCACACAGGACTTGCAACTTGACTTGGACTTGAAAACAAATGAGTCGTGACTTAACTCAGACTCAAACCTTATTTACTCGGGAAGGCTTGACTTTCTGCCTTTCCATGACAAAATATTTTATAAAATGCAATTATTATGAAAGAGCAATACGTCTGCTCTTACCCCTTTGCCATCTGAAGACAAACTGGACTTTCTTCTTCTTCTTTCTTGATTATTGGCGTGTTGCAACCAACTTGAATAGGTACATATCACCAGCTACTGTACGTGTTCATTCAACCATGGGGTAGAAGCTGTGTGTGACCACCTGGAGCTGTATGACACAGCCTTTATAACTAGGAAGGATTTGGCGTGGAGGAGAATCAGTGAGGAGGTGGTAGTAGCAGGTAAAAGTTCTCTCTGTAGCACTGAGCTAGCATAGCATTAGCCGCTAATCACACTGGCTTTTTTCACTGGTGGTTTATGTTTATGAGAGGAGAAAAAGGAGCGCAGCGCCTCGCTTCAGCAGGCAGTGAAACTCACTGAGTTGGATGTGTCGCTGGTGGGTGAACGCAGCATTAGCCAATCAGGACGCAGAACACAATGAGCGATCATACGCTGTAAAAAAAAATGCATCCAATATTGCACATTAAAAAAAGTCAGCAAAACACTGAGGCCGGGAAAGGTGAGCCGCGTTATAGCGAGGGATTACTGTATAGGGAACATTTCACTCTTAACTCATCTCAGAACACAGAATAATCAGATAATTTAATCTGACAAAACAGAAGCTAATCTGGCGTCTTGTGTTCTGTGTAGAGAAGGGGGAAAACTGTGAGAAAACCCCTCATAATATCTCGATGTACTGTATGTACCCAGCTTTACCTTAACGTTTTCTCACAACTATGTTTTCTAAATGACCATCAATTGGGATTTTGTTTACAATCTAAATAAAAAATCGACCGCAGAAAAAAAATACATGCATGTGCACAACACTGCCCCCTAAGGGGAGGCACGGGTACTGCCGTTCTCCTTCAGTGGTTTTTAAATGGCAGAATAGGGAAACTAAAAAATACTATAAACACATGGGATACTTTGATACACTCCATCTAAAGCACATGTATCAAACTCAAGGCCCGGGGGCAAAATTCGGCCCTTTAGAGCATCCAATTCGGCCCGCAGAACAAAATAAAAATGAGAGAACAGAGAAAACATGAATTATTGTGTATAATAATATCAATAACCAAATAATCCAGATATGATCTCAAATTCACCAATTTAATAAAACTCTACAATATTTTTAGGTTTTTGCATTTTTATTGTAAATTGTGGAACTGGTAACAAAATTAAGAATTTTTGAAGTGAATTGAACTGATATTAAAAATGAAGTTACAATGATATTAAAATTGTTCTTTTTTTCCACCAAATAATCTGCAGTCCAGTTTAAACTGGTCTGTGTTTGGCCCCTGAACTAAGAGCAGATTGACATCCCTGATCTAAAGTGAAGACGAGTGTCAAACAGTCACTGAGTTAGAAAACAGACAAAAACATTTCAAATCTGAGACTTTGTTTAATAAAAACTAATGAAATATACAGAATCTGCACTTTTCCAATGATTCTTCTCTTAAGTCTCACAGCTTTTTCAGGCTTTTCAGATACAGTTTAACAGTTGATCTGTTCTTGCTTTCATTTGGAGATATTACATTATCTCTATAATGTGAGCGAGGAACTATCAAAGGTTTTATTCCGCGGTTGATCTGCACAGCTCCTTATGTCTTTGATTAAAAAAAAGCTTCACGTCCTTTTCGTTCTGCCCTAAAATCTCATGTCGAACTACAGAAATGTAGCTTTCATGCTTGGATACGCTTACAAGACACAACAAAGTCCTACGATGTCGAACAGCCTGTTCCAGCTTCAAGCCAATGAGGACGACCTAGATGAATATTTCAAAAATCTTCCAGAAAGTGAAGAAAGTTGGGCACAAAAATGGGACAAGTTGCTGGTTTCTTTCTTCAGAGCAGGAAATTAGATGATTTTGATGTTCAGAACAAAAGGAGGACTCTGAAAGGTTGTATGTTCATATAAAGAAGGTTCTTCAGTTTATTTATTTGGTAACACTTTACTTCAAGTTTATACATTAAGGCTGACATTGCGCTGTCATTATTATGACATGACACATGTCATTAGCATGAATAAGGTGTAATGAAGGTGTTGTTTGTTACCCTAACCAGGGTTGGGGTCAATTATAATTGTAATCACGTGAATAATAATCAATTGCAATTATGGCGTAATTATAATTTTAAAAATCTGTTGCTGTCGTAATTGTAATTAAATTGTAATTTAGTTCAGATAATTGACTATTTAATTGTAATTGCTATTATAATTTAATCAATTATAATTTAACACAAAACTGGGAAACCATTTTACCATTTAAAAAAAATTTAAATCGAGGTTTATATTGACAGAAAAAAGGCTCATACGTCCACACCGAAAATATTAAAAAGCTATATTTTCATTGAATAGGAAGCCTAACAAGTAAATAAAACAGATGATTTGTTTGTAGTGTATTTTACAGCTGATTTATGACCTGTTATCATTAGAGATGCTAACAGAAAGCTAACACAAGAGGAACATTCACTTTTATTACGTTGTTTATTTCAGACCAGGAATTGTGATTAATTGTAAGTGAACTTCAGTCACTGAGGACGTAATTGTGATGGATTTTCTGAGGATAGAAAATAATTGTAATTTAATTATAATTGAAAAAAATGCTGGTCACTGTAATCGTAATTGTCATTGAACAGGGGTAATTGGAAACACGTATTTGTAACTGAAAAATGTAATTGACCCCACACCCTGACCATAACCCTACCTAACCCCACTAGATACCTCCACCTAACCCAAAAAATGCCAACATAGCTCCAAAGGTGTCATAATTTAAAGAATGGCACTTAATGACACCTTATTCATGCTAATGACAGATAATGACAGCATAATGTCTAGAGATGAAAGTAATGGATTACAAATACTCACATTACTGTAACTGAGTGGCTTTCATGGGTACTTGTACATTCATGACCATGCAGTATGTGTAAATCAGTAGTTTTACTAGTACTTAAGTACGTTTTAAAAGAAGTACGTTTCTACTGTTACTGAGTAAATTATTACTTTTTGTTTTAATCAACGGACATTATGAAACTACAAAAAATGAAATGTATTAGAGTTCATAAATGTAGTTATATGTAGAGCCTGTTATTTAAAAAAAAAAAAAAAATAGAATTGTACATTTTTACAAACATTTTATTTTATACAGATGGATTTGTGGAAAATAAATGAAGTTCCAATTGTGCAAGATTTGGTCTCTTCCTTTTTAAGTTTATACATGAGATGTTTACTATATGTAAAGGAACCGCACCAAGATTTACAGTATTACCAATAATAAACATGCGAGGTGAAAGTAATGAGTAACTTTTACTTTGAGTACTATTTAAATGAGCTACTTTTTGCTTGTACTTGAGTATTTTATGTATGACTTACTTGTACTTGTACAATTTCAATAAAGTAACAGTACTTCTACTTGAGTATATATATATATATGTACATGTACATGTATGTATATGTACTTCTACTTGAGTATATATATATATATATATATATATATATATAAGTATTTTTTACACCTCTGGTAATGTCAACTTTTAATTATACAACTTCAAATAAAGTGTTCCCATTTATTCTTTTCATCGTGTTTGGTAAAGTTTCACGTGTGTTTTTCTGCTCCTTGGTTTGTAGGACGTACTAGAATATAAACCCCATCTCCACGGTAACCTCAGTGTGTACATTCAATCAAGGCTTTCTTTCCTCCTCCTCCTCCTTCTCCTCCCCCCACGCCTGCATCCACCTCCTCCCCTCCTCACTCTGTCAAACGTTGATGCCAGTGGAGGACGGACGCTGCTTCACGCTCTCCAGACCCCCCCTGGTGTCCGGACGCTGGCACAGCATTGGCGACGTATTCCGCTCGCCGAGCCACGACCACGGCGCCGCCGCCACCACGTGCGCTTCCACCTCTTCCGCCAACGCCTCCCCACTTCGGCACGTTCTGACTCGGCGGATGAACGGCGGCCCCCACCTTCAGCTGCCGCTACACACCACTGTGATGGTGGAGCAGCCTGTTTGTAGCGCCTTCCCCCTGTGGCACATTATCAGTAAGTGGGACAGGATCAGAGCGAGGGACGGCTCCACTAAGGCTTCACTAGAATAGAGAACTTTGTTCTTTACCATCGTCACCGAGAACAAAATGACGTCTCATTTATTGGTTTTGGACGTCGCTCTTTGTGTTTGTGTTGGATTTGTACTGTGGGCCTGATTTACTAAGATCCCAAAGAAATAAAAAGAAAAATGTTGATTGAGCAGAAAAAAACCGTTATCCTCTTCCTCCAACAATAGCTGCAGCCATATGTGGGTAAAGCTGTGACAGTAAAACATGATAAAAAATATCTACACAAACAGCCTAAAAAGCGTCAAATTAAAGTGTCTCTTTGTCTTTTTCATGTATCCTCTCAACTGAGAAAGGCTGAACATGATTGCACTGAGCTGAGTTTATGAGTCATGATGTTTTGTTTCTTGTGATCGCATCATTGATTTTACAACCGGTAAGATTTAAAAATCTGTTTTATTGCGATTGACCGAACAAGCTGATCAGATGAATTTAAACACTCATTCAGCCAACGCTTCACCAGATATAACGATCACCAGTAGAACTGATACACCCGACACGTACAGTAAACTGCTTTTTGAATGCGTTTCTTTTCCTTCTCGTCACATTAAGGGACAACAGTTATTTCTTCATCAGCTGAAAAACGCCCTCCGTTGAAATTGAAGGTTCAGGTTGTGTCAGCTGATCTAAGCTCCTCCCACCTGAGTGTGCACTTTCAAAACCATAAAGAAATATCTTCTTTTTTTAACCTTGGAAAGAAGAACAAAGCTTTGCTGTTCTCGTGAAGTACGTACGAAGCCTTACTGTAATTATTTTAACTGGGGACCAAGCTTTAAGGCGCAGTGCAGCCAATAAGCACCCATGTGATCAGGCAGGGGGCGGAGCTACATCTCAGTCTATATTTTAATAGCAGAAATCAAACCTCTGACGTTGCTTCTGCCCTGGAAACTTCCTCTGTGTCCTTCTTCCTTTCTAACCCTTCCACCATTATCGTCTCCTGGAGCTGAGCCCTGATTGGCCGCATGACTCTCATTGATATCCGATACTTCTTCTGCAGACGTGGGACTGAGGACCCGCTCCGATGTGCTTTCCACCCCTTCTTTGCCCACCCTTTTTCAGCATGGAAGGCCAGGAATGGCGTTAATGGTATTTGTTGATGCTGGCAGAAGGAATTGGCATTTCTTACCCTTTTCAACCTTACCTTGCATCTTTGAGCACCACCGTTCCCAACTGTGTCCACGTAATCGCGATCCTCGTATCCCCTTTGTTCCGCTCAAGCACCGCCCACCACCAGCTTTACGACCCACTCATTGTTTCCTTTGAAGCGTTGCATCAAGTGTGTTTTGCTGATTTGTTTTGTGTTTTTTTTTTTTTTTTTAGAAAAGTCGCTGTTCACGCGGGATCCCACTCAGCTGAAAGGAAGCTTCCTCTCCACGGCGCTCCAGAAAAGCAACATGGGCTTCGGCTTCACCATCATCGGAGGCGATGAACCCGACGAGTTCCTCCAGGTCAAGAGCGTTATTCCAGATGGACCGGCAGCAGCTGATGGAAAAATGGCCACAGGTGAGCTTTATATCTAATTCTAAACCAGGGGTTCTCAACCTTTTCAGCCCGCGACCCCCAAAATAAACCTACTATACCTGAAGGTGGTTGAACACAGACGTGAACTGTGAAGAACAGCCACGTGGAGACAGGGTCATCTATAGGGGGAATAAAGGGGAGAGATTTTTGGGGTCCATCCATAAAGTCAGTAAAATGATGGTCCATTGTTCTTTGAATCTGTGATAACCACATTTATTTATTCATCTGAATAATATCCACTGTTATCCAGGAAGTTTAGTATTATTTGCATCATAGTACAGATGTAAATCCTTATTTTAATCAGAAATAAGAGGAGTTAAATGTGACCAAAGATGGCAGAAAAAGGTGGTGAAATTTTGAAAAAAAAAACAGAAATTGGTTAAAAGTTGCAAATTAGAGTGGCCAAAAACAGATGGAAAAGTGTGGTAAAAAGGGTTCAAAAGGTCAATATTGGCTTAAAAGTGGATGTAATTTAAAAAGTAGGAACAATTAGTTTAAACTGGCAAATAATGCGCATGACAAATCGTAAATGTGGTTAAATTGGCAAAAACAACCATTAAATATGGTGAAAAGAGGTTAAAATTTGCAATGCACAGTGGCACTTTAAATAAATTATTATGATAATGTAAATTTATTGTTGCACTCCTGTGATTGACCAACCCTGACTATGTGGAAGTGAACTGCTTTTCTTTCCCCTGTACATTTCTTGGCCCCACAGCATCCTGTCTTTTCTCTTGAGTGTAGTTGTTCTGCTCCCAGTGTTCCATTTACATGAGATGTTACTGTATTCTGTGATCCCTATGTTTTTTGTCCTGTATGTAATCTTTTTATATATTGTTTTGTGTCTCGCCATGTCTTATTGTTAAGTGTAACATTTTATTACATCAGCCTGTCTGAGGACAACAGCTGGAAATTAGCCGTTGGCTACAATCTGGCATATTTACATTTTTTTTTATGAATGTTCATTAATATGTATTGTCCCTACTTAAATAAAGAAATAAATAAATTAAAGATAAAAGTGACAATAATGGGTCAATGTATGTGACATTAGGTAGAAAAGTGGTGGAAAGGGTTTATAAGTGCTAAAAATGTCTTTAAAGTAGAAAAAATGTGCAGAAAAGACATTGAAATTTGATGGAGGAGTGTCAGAAATGGGAGTAATGTAGCAAAAATGCATTAAAAGGAGCAAAAATATGGCAAGAATAAAGTAATGAAAATAGGGTGAACTATGGCAAGTTTGGTGTAGTTGCAGAAAAATGGTAAAATGTTCAGAAAATATTCTTAGTTTTTTGAAGGCATATGACGACCCCCTCCCATTGTCTTGCAAACTCAATTGGGGTCCTGACCCCAAGGTTAAGAAGCCCTCCTCTAAATGACGCTAACATTTGCACGAAATGATTGGACACTCGAAACAACCCCTCAGGGCAACAACACGGTCCTCCTGTGTCTCTTTATTTAATCAACATCCATCAGCAGAAACGGTACCGGAGGCGAGTTTCTTTTCCATTGCTGTATTTCTTAATTGGGTCTGTGAAATGTGCTTTGTCATTGCTGATATGAGAATAATTAAGCTCTCCAATAAGCTCCAGTGTCTGCAACACTTAACTAGATAAGCAGGTTCAAAGAAACATGGTAGCAAAGACGGAACGTTACGTCAAGGGTTGGGATCAAGTTAGGTTTAGAAGTTAAGGGTCAATATGAGAGCTTTTAGATTAAACTCCCTAAAACAGTTCTTGAACTGCTTTGTTTGGTGTGGAGAACCAAAGACAATGCTTTGTTTTATAAGTTTTTATTCCTTGTAAACACCTCGAGGCCTTTTTGGAGGACCTTATAACCTAAAGTTGGCATTATTTTAAATGCTCTCATTGAGAAAGTTTAACGTAAGAGGGTTTAACAATGTTATACACAGCAGATTGCTGCTCAAGATGGCAACAAAACAATGAAATATAACAAGAGACAGAGTCAAAGTACAATAACAGGGTTTAATATTATGTCAGTAGCTGCATTACCATTACCCTTGGAAATGTGTTCAAATCTAAATAGGAGGTTTTTCACACATTTCGATATTAAAATGCATAGCAAAAGCACAATGGACACACTTTTTCTGCAATTACACTTCAGAGGACGAGACGTACCTGGTCACATGACTACTTTGCAATTGTGCTTTGGCGACACTTGAAATATCACATTTATTTTGCGAAAAACTGTCATTCAAACACAGCTATTGACTATTTTTAAATCCGGGGGAAACTGTGAGGTTGTGCCAAGCCGGGAACCTAACAGCAGAACACAGACCTGTTTATAGCTGGTCAAAAAAGTTAAGAACTCAGGACCTTCCCGGCTTTTAAAAAGTCCAGGAACTTTTGAGGAGCTGGATACATGTGATTGGCCAGCTGAGCGGCAATTATATTTAGACAATTATAGTTTATAAATCTACATAATGGAAGGTTTAACCAAACAAATCTGGACTAAAACCTTTGAAATGTACTTATTAGAAGATATATGTCTAATAAAACGCATTATTATGCACCATATTCACTTCATTGCCTTTTAAAAACGGGACTACTCTACAGTCTTAGAGCCTGTGTTCCACCATGTTGGAATCACACAGCCCCACTGCCTTTAAACATCCCATTGTTTTCTATTAGAGTGAAGCATTTAGCCTGATTTTTAGATCATATAATCAGCTTTTTTAGTCAAAATGACAACTTGTGTTGCCTTTGGTTGCTGTAAGTAATCAGGAAAAGTTAAAGATGCTGATGTAAACATCTTTTGTTACTGAAAGAGGATAAAAACATGGATGAATAAAAATCTGTAACTGCAGGGGGCTACAGTTCCAACTCAACCCAACAAGCAGAGAAGAAGAGCTCTCCTAAGCTTCCTTTAGAGATGTCGTTGTGCATCTCGCACCTCCTGTGCGGCGCGTTTTGAAGGTTTTCGCGCGGCGGACGCTTTTGACGTGCGTCCGGCGCCTCCAACGCAGCCGATGCTGGAGTTGGGATTGTTGAACTTTTGGGGTATATCGTGGCCCGTCGACCAATCAGGAGCGTTCCCCAACCATGACGTATTTAGAATAATGAGAAGAAAAAAGCCACTAACCGTGTTCAGGAAGGAACTCCAAACTTTATTCTCCATTCAGCCACACTTCTCTATAGCCCTCTAACATCACCGTGCACACACTGAGTCACACCAAAATACATCCGACCTGAAACACAGCCTTCTCAACACAATGTTCCTCATCACTTCACAGTCACTGAGTGAATTATGAACGTACCTGATCGCCACAATATCATCCATTGTATGAACACCACCTGCAACAGAGAAGCCCCTCTCCTCGACATGTCCAACTACGTGCCGTATCCGCTTTTAATCATAAAAAGACTCCATTAGTTCTGACCGTGGTCACATGGGGGCCAGACCACAGCACACATGCTGACTCTGAGACAAAGCATCTGCACTAAAGGTCAAGGAAAACGAGTCCTTCTGCTGCTGCTGCGTGTGCGCTGCAGTGACGCCACTCTGTGTATCCACCAGTGGAATCCCAGAGCATACCGAGCTCATTCATCACACCTAGAGCTGAGTCTCAATCCCTCTCTTTAACAGGTTTCCATTTTTAATGTTAGGTCATAAATGACCCAATTCCTTACAAATGCACAGCGGCCTAAAATAGATCCCTTGGTGACTAATAAAAGCTGACAAATGTGCACATAAAGCATTCTTTGTGTCTGTGCTCTCATCCCGTTGTTAAAGTTTGTTCCTCCTTTTTATATTTTTATTCCCTCTCACAGAAATGACTAAGACTTGCTTTCCGTTTCTCCGTTATCCCACCGATATCTCATCCTCACACTCTGTCCTACTTCTGAGTTTGCGGCACTCGCTCCATCTCTGAGAATGTATTCAGTTATGCAGAATTGACCAAGTCACCCTCTTTCGTCACTTTTGCATCATGATGATTTTTCTAATAAAATCAGGGTTTTTTTTGACCAACTTTTGAGTTCAAACTCACAAGTTTTACACCTACTACCAGTTGCAGTGATGGTGAGATCGGGAGAGGAGAGGAGACGACAAAATATAATGGACACCACAAACAAACTCAAGATTTAAACTGTTTCTATTGATTAAAAACATTAAATAGCAGAAACCAAATCAAAGAAAGAAAAAGGGAATACTGGGAAGAGTTGCAAGGAAGCTGACCATCCAACCTCTGAAATAACAAAATAAAACACATTAACAGGACAACCAGTAATCAAATGGTGATAAACTTATGGTTGTCGAGGCGTAGCCTACGTCTTGTGTTGTAATATTTAGCCTCAGTGTGCTTCAGGTTTTTGTCGTCGTAGGTTTCAAATGCATCTTGGGAAACTTGGAAATGTACTTCAGTGGGAACGGTCACCATCCTAATCATACTTATAGTAGATAGTAGACAGTATATACTCATGAGTTTGTAGTCTGTAGTATGGAGTGTGCCATTTTAAACACAGCCTAAGACTAAAACTAAGATGGCTACCAAAAACAACACTGAACGAAGGTAGGGAGGTTGTTTAGCTAACATGCAGTAAAGCTAAACTACAATGACAAAACAGTAAACCATGATCATAAAAACAAAAACACATAAACACAACCACCAGTAACCGAGTGGTCAAAAACTTATGGCTGCCTAGTTATGTTATTACTCTGTTATCTTGTATATAGATCAAGGTACACAAGCATGTTCGCTAAGATAGGACATAAGAATCATTAGCTGGTTCATAAATTAGCCTAGCTAAGTGTAGCTTGAACAACCCTCTTTGTTTCTTCTGCCTTTTTTTTGTCATAACCTCGTGGCTGCCTAGGCGTGTTTTTAAATCACTCTGTTATCTTGTATATTGATCAAGATACACAAGCACGCTAGCTAAGATAGCACATAGTAATCATTACCTGTTTCAGCTTGAACGCTCCTCTCTATTTCTTCATCCAGTTTTGTGTCATAATCTTATGGCTGTCTAGGCGTGCTATCGTTCTGTTATCTTGTATATAGATAGAGATACACGAGCTAAGGTAGCACATAGGAATCATTAGCTGTTCATAACTTAGCTTAGCCAAGTGTAGCTTAAACAACCCTCTCTGTTTTCTGTCATAATCTTATTTCTGTCTCGTCTCTGTATTTGTTTTCTTGAGATCCTTGATCACAGCGACGGTGTTTTACGGTCACCGCACCTTCATCTGTTTTCTGCCCAACTATTGATTCTGACGTCTGTGCTCGAGGCAAACGTCGGCTGCGTTTAAGCAGATTAATTAAAAACATCCTCATGCGGCGCAGCCTGGAGCATTCGGCTCACGCTGACAACACCGGCGGAGTCATTAAAACAGAAAGCTCTCCGTTTTCACTGACTAATATCTTTACTTCCATCTGCTTTGGGTCACTGCCACTCTCAGAGGTCGGGTGTTCGTGCAGTCGTTTGGGAAAAATCGATATAAATTACCTTGTTTTTTCCAGACAAAGTGTCATTGACCCGCCCGTTAACGCAATAATAGGCCTCCACGCACGTTTTAGAGAAAATTTGACAGGATGGAAATTGTGGTTAGTGAGGTGAGAGCCAACCGCATCCACACATGCTTTGCTTATTAATCAGCAGAGGTCACGTCGTCTCACAGCCTCAGCAAACACAGAGCATGACAATTACATTAGCAATTAGAAAGTAAGAGCCTTCCTTTGCAACCCAGGTGATGCTGATTGTCTCGTGGACCTGCTTGTGAACGGTTTTTAAAGTTTTTAAGATCTCCCCCAGCTGAAGCACCAAACACTGTTTAACAATCAGTTTGAGAAGGAGATAAGCAGCAGCTTTTTTGTTGGAATGATTAATTGTCAGCAGGGTTTTATCTTCAGTGCTTGACAGTGCAGCAAGAAAGAGCCACTCTGTCCCTTAAAGGCAACATTTTAGCCGCTTATCATTAGCATTATTTCATGCTTGAAAGTCAGATAAGGCTCTCGTTTGTGAAACCATTTTTTTACGATAGTGCAGAGTTATACATTATTTATTGTGATTTGAATAAATGAATGAAAGTTTATTTAGAAAATTTTGTTACAGCATCTATTACAGGCCAACAAATCAAAAGGTTGAAAACTAAAAATACTTGAAAAGGAGTTGAAAGCTCACCTATAAATAAATAACTATGGTTGCATGTACATGGAAAAAACAAACAAACCTTAAAGGATGTTATGCCCTACTTTGATTTTATACTATACTGGTATCCTACACTATTTTCACTTCTTGTTTGGACGTATAAGATGGAAATTAGCAACTTTTATCACAGTGGAAGCCACAAATATGTGATTGTATCTGATTTGAGGACCATGTTATCAACATTCATGTCTGTATTTTGACAATCTGGGCATTAATACAGGAGAAAAACAAAGGTTTTTAGAGTCATTTTAGGGGGAAGGCTGCACATAAATTACACTGATGGCCTCATTTGTCCCCCACGCCACAGGTTTCCAATGTCTGATGCAGGCTGTGACAGTCGGGGAGATGTCTATACAGCGGTTATGATTTCAGAAATGGAAAATCTGTAAAACTACTCCCTCACCAGGTTGTTTGGGTGAACTACAGAGCTAATTATTCATTTAATAAGCAAAAATACATGTTAACAAAAACTATATCAAAATGTATTTATATTTTCATTGACTAATAAAAACTAAACTATAATTTTGTCACATGGGACAAAATCTAATCAGAACTCATGTGGATTTACAAACAATATCGTCCAATATCAGGTTGATCAATGGTAATTAAAACTTTAAGAAAAAGCATGAAATCTTGTGCTTTATATTTCAACTATATCTCTAACAGATTTAGTTGACTAAAACTAGACACTTCCTAAAAACTACATTTTGACTTAAATTAAGTGGCATTTTAGTCAAAAACTTGTTCAAACTTTGCTGTCTAAATGAACACTGAAGTAGACAGATTGATTGAATTAAGGTTGAGCGTCGTCTTCCTGTCCATTGTTGTATGTTTATTAACTCCAGTTCAGTTGAACTCCACAAACAGTCTTATCTTTGAGAACAACAACAACCTTTTTCTCAATTTCTTTGCAGGTGATGTCATTGTCTACATTAACGACGTGTGTGTCCTCGGAACGACCCACGCTGACGTGGTCAAACTGTTCCAGTCCGTTCCGATCGGACAAAGTGTCACACTTGTGTTGTGTCGAGGCTACCCATTGCCCTATGATCCAGAGGACTCCAACAACACCAACAATACGACTACGACCATCATCTCTCCGCTCGGTATCATGGAGCAGCGGCCAATCGTGGTCAACGGCCGGACCGGCTACGACAACTACCTTGATTATCTGACCCGTACGGCACGCTTTGTTGCGGACCCGAGTCAAGACCATGTCACCGCCCAGCAGCAGCTGCTCACCGCCCACCCAGGCGACACCCACCTAGACGGGTCACTCGCCCCCGCCACCGGCACCACGCCCCCAGATAGCGTGTCCATGGCGTCGTCGGGCCCCACCCAAGGGGAGCTGCTCACTCTGACCATGGTGAAGGGCACGGACGGCTTTGGGTTCACAATCGCAGACAGTGCCTCCGGACAGCGTGTGAAACAGATCCTGGAGGCGCAGGGCTGCCCCGGCCTGTGCGAGGGAGATTTAATCATGGAGATAAACAAACAGCCTGTGCAGGGATTCACGCACACGCAGGTTGTGGAACTACTCAAAGAGTGTCCGGTGGGAGCCGAGACGAGCCTCGGGATCCAGCGCGGCGGAACAGGTGAGAGCAAGAATCTTGGTTATTCTTTCTTTTGGCGTTTGTTTGCTCGGGAAAACAAGTGTGTCTAATCACTTCTGAAGAAGGTACAAGGAACTCCACATCTCACAATGCAATGCACCACATTTTTCTGTCAATAAAGTGTTTAGGCAAGCACTTAAAACAAATTAAGAAGTGGAAATAGCAATTACTTTTCTTTTTTTGGTTTTATTTGGTCAAAAATCCATAATAACCTTTGGTTATATTGTAATCCAAAGTGTTCTAAGGGGATACTGATCTGCACCTTCTCTTGGCTCTGTTTTCAAGGAGCGTGACGCTCTTTGTCAGCAAATCAGAAATCTAGTTTCAAACTAAGTGTTCCATAAGCTGTTCTGGGCGTAACTATTGGCAGTTCGAAAAAGGTGGTTTGTGCGTTCACGTCCTATCTGTAGTAAAGGTGTAATGGCAGGCATTTCGGCAGGAAAAGTTCCCATCGCAGCGTTTAAAAGCACAACAGTTACAAGGCAAAGAAAGACAAAAAAACGAAAGAAGCATGTGGAGAATAGAGAGTCTGAAGGCCCAAACATACTTGGGCTGAATGGACTTCACAGAGGTCCGTGTGGACTCAAAGCAGGCATCTGTGACTGTGCGAGGTCCACGCCACACACTGGTCTCAGAGGGAGAGTGATAACAGATGGGATAAAACACCTGTAAACCTTCAACAAGCATATCCAAGGTGGAAAGAGTCTGGATGCAGAATGGTGTGTTTGACCATGACTGCCTGTGAGCGCTTTGGGGTGGGGGAGGGGCTCCCGGCAGCAGCCGATGCACATTGAGGACAGTAACTACAGAGTGATAGATGCTTTCACTCTCTAAAACATCAGAACTTCTCAATAACTCAAGAAACAGTCACTAGATTTGTTGATGGTTGCTACTGAGAAGAAAATCAGTAAGAGGAGTTAGAAAGTTATGAGATTTAGCAAAAAAGTTGTGTGCATTGACAAGAATGTCTGTGGATTCGAAACGAGGGGAGGACCGAGCATGGTTGATTTCGTTCCAGTCTTACAATTCTACATGCTGCAGCTTTAAGGCTAGAAGCAGTTACAAAGGGCCGATTGCTTCTTAAAGGTGAAACTATTTCAAAGAATCACTACTGCCAACGAGTGGGTCGGAGTTCTAGAGATAATATAGAAAATATAAATTATACGACTGCAGAAACACACGAATGTCATGTTGTTTGTATTTGCCATTTCCTTGAGACTTGGATATGTGTAATCTGAGAACTTACATGTGATGTTTGGTGATGCGTTAAGGAGCCGTCAATCCTACTTTCGAGGTGTTTGTGAGATGTTTGTGTTCTCACAGCCTCCGTTTGACCTTTTCACTCTACGATATTTCCGAGTCCTTTAAACAAGAACACTTGATAGGAGAACATGTCACTCTAAGCCGTGCTAACACTGTCCTCTTTGCTGCTGCTGAGGTACTTTGTTGCCTTGTCATTTTGGTATGTTTTTAGTTTCACCTAAAAGCCCTTAAAAATAAAAGCATGTCAGGAGCAGCCGAGTTTTCCATGAAACGCAGGTAAGTGGCACTGAAGTGCTTTCAAGGCCGTCTTACAATCATAATTACGTGCTGCACTCTGTCTGAAGTCTCATTCAGGGATGAATCAATAGGTGGCTGCATGTTGAGTATGTCTGAAGCATGTTGTGTGAGTCCTTCTGATGAATGATTTCTCATCGTAATTACTTAAAAAACGGGGAATGTAGTCTATGAGGTATTATATACAGTGCAACTGAAATGACAGAAGCTAAATTACGGGGGAGCTTGTATGTTTTCTCCTGGACAAGCCAAGATTGCCTTCCTATTGACGTGTGGAGACGGAGTCTTCATCAGAGAGGACTCAGCCAAAACTTCCACAGTGAGGAATTGTTGTTGGAGTTTCTAATTAAATCCAGCAAAGTCTGCACTTACTTTTCATCAACCAAGCAGAAAATATTGCGGAAACTTTGTCACCTTTGCCATCATTCTTTGTGTTTACCTCTTCTAAGTGGCCAAATAAACACTTTAGCACTCACGCCTTTGTAATGGGCGATGGTATCCAAGCTAGGAGGCTTGGAAATATCTGGCTTTGGTTTTGGTTTTCTACACTCAAAGCTTGGCAGATATGTCAAAAAGAAAATTGTAATTTCCCTCTTTCCTTGTGTAAAGCGTTGTGGTGGCCATCTTATATCTTGCTCTGGATGCAATTTACATTATTTGAAGCTATTGCATGACAATCCTTGTCCCCAAATGATTCTACGTTCAACAGAACCAAAGTTATGGTATGACTGAAATTTGCAATACGGATGGCAGCCATCTTGGATCTTGCTCTAAGCACAATTTACAGTATTTTAATATATATTATTGAATTCCTTGACCCTGACAACCTATAATTTGCCACTGAGATCATGATTCAAGGTTAAATAGAACCAAAGTTAAGACAAAATATCCAAATTGGCATTACAGATGGTGGCCATCTTGGATTTCTTGATTTTGATTTGGAAACGCTGGTTTGCCAGCGTGGATCCCATTAAAATGGATTCAGCATACTCAACAAATTTTCATGCTTTCTTCCAGAATTGAACATCTTAGCCTAATTTTGCTACATATCTGCAGGGCTACAAGGTTTATCAGTGATTCTCAAAAGAGCATTCGGATATGATCTCCAATATCTCAAAACTGGCAAAATACTCAGATTGTAGAGACTTCATTTTTTAATTTCTGCTTAATTTCCATGTGAGTTTGTCAATTGTGTTCTGTTTTATTTCTAACCAAAGGTGGCTGGTGCATTTTTCTCCAGGGGGGTGGGGCTACAACTCCAAAATAGAAAACAGGGTTTGTGTAGCCTTGAACAACTAAGTAAGGAAAATTTCAGTCACAGAACTGCTTTCAAACTAACCACATTTATTGCCACAGAACCCATAAACAAACAAGTACAAATGGAGTATATACAATAAAGTGAGTGAGTATGTGTCAGGGTTATTATACTCTTGAAATGTAATTTGTTTTGTTTTTTATTTTGTTTTTTTTAGATTTTATTAATTTTTTGTTTTAGTTAGTTTAACAAGTAATTAAATAAAAATGGGGGTGAAAAAGGAAGTGGTTAATGAATATACATAATTTAAGACCTGACAATATATAATTTAGGACCTAGATTACAAAATATGGACTTATTCAAGATTGGAAATCATCAAATTTAGTTTGTTCCTAGTTTGTTCATGTTTCTTTGCCTGTTCTGAAAAGTGCTTTAAATGGGTCCTACCTGTCTTTATGAATGCTGAGTCAGCAGGTAGGCAGGGAAAGCAAAAGTATTCAAATTCTCTTTCTTCATTTTGCTTCTTTCCTTCTATCGTCCCACGGCTTCACCTGTCAATCAGCCACTTTATGACGGACGACTGTGACGTCAGCCCCTCCCATGGTGGGAGGTGGTGTGTGTAAATGATTCAACTGCATTCAACTTTGCACAGCCACAGAGTGTCTCTGAGATGTGCTGCGTCCCAATAGTCCCTCCTATCTCCTTTCCTATCCACTGTTCCTTTACCCCCGGAAGTGTTTAAGTGGCGACCGTGATAAAGAGCGTTCAAGTTCTGTTTAAGCTCAGGAAAAGAGGCTCAATGCTTCCTTTTTTACCTCCTTTAGCCTAAGAAACCCTGATGCATCCTTTACCAAAGGAGATGAGATAATGCTGACCCACAATTCCTTGTGGTGACAATATTTAAAGGGACACGCACACCCGAGCACTGACAAGTAACGGAGATCATGTAAATTACCAATGCAATAATAATATACCTTGAACAACTTAAAATAAATAATCTAAAACCCATATCTTATACGTAAGACATATTATCAGATTATAACTGACATAAAACAGACACTCTGTGGTTTAATAATAAGAAATCAGAGACATTTTTAGCCACATTATGTTTTATTTAACATAATTCATATTTCTGAGTGTGATCAACCATTCTCAATGTGACGTCCTTTTAGTTTCACTGTTGTTTCTCGTAGGTGGCCTCTTTTCCTTTGATTTACATTCAGATCTTGTGATTTTTGAGATTATATCAGTGGAAAGTGTAATAAATGAGCTTTTGGTCCAAATGTGTATTTTTTTCACAATGGCAGACGTCAATAACCTTTGCGGCCGTCAGATTATTACGTTTCCTAGTTGAAGTGCGTCTATTGTCAGTGCAAACGTAATGGCCGTTACTTAACTCCTCTCCTAAAAGCTTTCCTTAACCCCGTGATGTCATCCACTTGGTTATGGAAAAGTGGATAGGAAAGGAGATAGGAGGGACTATTTGGACACATCCTTAGTCCTTTCACAATCCTGCTGGGACGTGATATTTGAATGTAAGCCAACCATACAACATTTGCTAAATATTTTAATAGTACACATTTAAATATGTGACTGTTTTGTGGTGTGTTTAGTCGTTAATTTACAATTTTTTTTTAAATCAATCAAAAAACAAACAGAAAATAAGATAAAAACTAAATCAAATTGAAATTCACTCATAACAAAAATTTACAATTCTTTATAAATTGCAGGATTTCAATATTTTAAATAGTACACGAAAAGTCGTGAAAATGGCCGACCGGATGGAGACGCATTTCGTGCATGCGTTAAAAGAATCTGAAACTGTCAGGTCCGTGAAAAGATTGGGCACTGACAACTCCATTGACTCGTATTGAAGAGGAGTTACTGCGCATGTACAACTTTTAACGGGAGTAAACGGTAAAGATTAGTGCGCCCCGAGGGCGGAAACTGGTCACCAATCAGACACAGATTGAATGAAACAACTTTATACATAATCATGATCTATATAATATTTATTCTGATTATCTAAATACAGTTATACATTTGTTTCATAGTATTTTTAATTCATTATCAATCTTCATAGTTTTTTTCACATCCTACTCAAACGAGTGGTGGGGCGGCGCCCTAGCGCCCTCTATTGGCCAGCCTCCACTGATGAAATCCAGATCAACAAAACATAAAATCCCCACAGAAAATAAACTCAACTGTAACAATCCCAACCCAAAAAATTCCACCCAATTCCCAAAAAACGAAATACCATTGAACAAAAATACCGACCGAAAAACATCACAGTTGATGAACACCAAAAAAAATACAAATTAACAAAATACAGCAACAGCTACAATGGAAGGATATCACAAATATTAAACAGGTGGTTAAATGTGTATCACTGCATGTACTTCTTTCTTTCTTCTTCTTTTTATTCTCTTCTTTTCCATGTGCGAACAATCACCAAATTTTAAATAACGTGCGTGCATGCGTGTGTGACACAGCAAAAATCTAATTTCCTTAATCTGCATAAATCTCATTCACATTAAACACAAGATAAACATTTTAAAAGGCTTGTGAACATTTCTTACAACAATATAATGTGTGTGTGGTTACTGGGAGGAGGAGTTCGTGTATCAGTCGCATATAAAAGTATCAGCAGAGCAGGGAGAGGAATGAATGTGGATTTGGATTCAATGACATATCATGGATGTTAAAATGTTCATCAAACATTTACACAATTTAATAACAACATCCTGTCTCCAGTCTCAGGTCCTCAGTCCTCCAGAATAGGAGTGTACGTGGATCACACAGCAGGTATTCTGTCCTTCTACAGCGTCTCTGAAACAATGACTCTCCTCCACAGAGTCAACACCACCTTCACTGAACCTCTCCACACATCACCACATTTTGCATAAATCCCCAGTCTCCTCCCAGAATGCATCACCTGCAAAAACAGGCCAATCGTCCTAAAGGTGGCGCTACAGCACACCTCTAAGTGTGTGTGTGTGAGTGTGTGTGTGTGTGTCAGAGCACGACAAAAACAAGACAAAGTGATTTTATTCATGTTATTAATTACTATATAGTTTATTTATTGAGATAAAAACAGAGCTGATTATTGATGTATAAACCAATCAAAATAAGATTTGATATCAAACAGAATTAAACCACAAACAGACTCACATGTTTCCCTCAAACCCTGCAGTTACAAAATAAAAATCTACTTTTTGTGTCAAAAATAAAACATTTAAATGTAAACATATGCACACACACACAAAATAACTGAAACTAAAGTCAATTAACAATTATTACTATTATTAATTGCATAGTTCACATACTATATTTCATTACTTTAATCACAATAAATCCTTATATAGAACATAAACAACAGTATATTAATATTAACCTCTTCACATTATTTCACTGCTGTCAACACAACAATTTATTACATACAGCATAATGGATTATTATCTCTTTCAGATATTTATAATGTTAATATATTTATCTAGATACATTTTCATATGGACCCTAAATGTTTGAGTGTGTGTGCCACAGCAAAAATCTAATTTCCTTAATCCGCATAAATCTAACCATTCACATTAATTATGTATTTTTGACATACAGTATATGTACAGCTACATAAATGAAATTATTTCTCTACATTTAAACCCTCACTGAGGAGTGGTGGGCAGCCACAGTTTGGTGCCCAGGGAGCAGTTGGGGTTAAAGGACTGGATTAACATCTCACAGTGATGACCCTGGTGAGAATCTAACCAGTGACCCTCTGATTACAAACCTGATGTCTTTATCCACTAGACCACCACTGCCCACATTAAACACAAGATTAACATTTCTTACAACAATATATTGTGTGTGTGTGTGTATGAATACATTTTACACAGGAATAACATTTCTATTTAAGTTTACAGAATTCAGCACTATTTCCTATATCATTAACATAAACTCCAGTGTGTAGAGGTTCAGTGAAGGTGGTGTTGACTCTGTGGAGGAGAGTCATTGTTTCAGAGACGCTGTAGAAGGACAGAATACCTGCTGTGTGATCCACGTACACTCCTATTCTGGAGGACTGAGGACCTGAGACTGGAGACAGGATGTTTTTGTGATAAAATGTGTAACTGTTTGGCTGGGTGCGGGGAGCCGGGACTGGCGGCTGGGCAGGCGGCGGCCGGGTGCGGGGAGCCGGGACTGGCGGCTGGGCAGGCGGCGGCCGGGTGCGGGGAGCCTCTGGAGAGCTAGCCTGGGAGCTAAGAGACTCTGGAGAGCTAGCCTGGGAGCTAAGAGACTCTGGAGAGCTAGCCTGGGAGCTAAGAGACTCTGGAGAGCTAGCCTGGGAGCTAAGAGACACAGGGACGCTAGCCTGGGAGCTAAGAGACACAGGGACGCCAGCCTGGGAGCTAGGAGACACAGGGACGCCAGCCTGGGAGCTAGGAGACACAGGGACGCCAGCCTGGGAGCTAGGAGACACAGGGACGCCAGCCTGGGAGCTAGGAGACACAGGGACGCCAGCCTGGGAGCTAGGAGACACAGGGACGCCAGCCTGGGAGCTAGGAGACACAGGGACGCCAGCCTGGGAGCTAGGAGACACAGGGACGCCAGCCTGGGAGCTAGGAGACACAGGGACGCCAGCCTGGGAGCTAGGAGACACAGGGACGCCAGCCTGGGAGCTAGGAGACACAGGGACGCCAGCCTGGGAGCTAGGAGACACAGGGACGCCAGCCTGGGAGCTAGGAGACACAGGGACGCCAGCCTGGGAGCTAGGAGACACAGGGACGCCAGCCTGGGAGCTAGGAGACACAGGGACGCTAGCCTGGGAGCTAGGAGACACAGGGACGCTAGCCTGGGAGCTAGGAGACACAGGGACGCTAGCCTGGGAGCTAGGAGACACAGGGACGCTAGCCTGGACGCTAGGAGACACAGGGACGCTAGCCTGGACGCTAGGAGACACAGGGACGCTAGCCTGGACGCTAGGAGATACAGGGACGCTAGCCTGGACGCAAGGAGATACAGGGACGCTAGCCTGGACGCAAGGAGATACAGGGATGCTAGCCTGGAAGCTACGGGACTGGCCCTTTCTTTTGGACCGACCTCTACCTTGTCGTAGGCTTCGGGGTCCTCCAAAAGCCAGTCGAGTTCCCGAGTACACCTCTCTGACAGGATCCTCCTCCCATCCGTACAAAAGCGCGTCCCTGGCCTCCAGAAGGTAGCTCTGCCAGTAGGCAGTTCTTTCTGCCAGGTCCATCTCAGCACAATCCTTTTCCGCTGGGTCCACTAGTGGCTGGGACATTCTGTCACGGGCATGTGTGGGTGCAGACCCAAATGCAGGGACGGAGGCAAAGCTCAGGTGCATTTTACCAGAATTTATTGTACTCACAGGCATGGTCAGTCCAGGGAGGCAAACGAGAAAAACAACAAAAAGTAAAACCAAGAACCATAGTCACAGCAAGAAGCAACAGCAAGTAGGAATGTCCCAGCACTGAAGTGAACCCAAGCCTCCACATTTATACCCAGCTAATCAATTGCAGCTGGAGGCCAATCAGCAGGAGAAAGCTGCTGGAAGGGAGTCCACGATCTCCTGCCTGCCCTCCAAAATAAAACCCCATCGTGACATCTATCTCAGTTTACAGAATTCAGCACTATTTCCATAATCATAAACATGAACTCCAGTGTGTAGAGGTTCAGTGAAGGTGGTGTTGACTCTCATTGTTACAGAGACGCTGTAGAAGGACAGAATACCTGCTGTGTGATCCACGTACACTCCTATTCTGGAGGACTGAGGACCTGAGACTGGAGACCTGATGTTGTTGTGATAAAATGTGTAACTGTTTGGAGAACATTCTAACATCCATGATTTGTCATTAAATCCAAATCTACATTCCCTCCCTCTCCCTGCTCTGCTGATACTCTTGTATGCGACCGCTACTTCAACTCCGTCCCCTCTCACCTCCACCTCCCGGTAACAACGACCAGTCCGACTCTCTCTGCTCAGGACCTGAGACCATCCAGTGAACCTGTCTGGAAGTCATAAGTAAAAACATTTAAAATCATCAACAAACAACAACATGACCAAAAATCTCCCTCTCAATCATACACAGTAGAGAAAAAGAAAAGCCTTTAACTTTGATTTAAAAATGTTCACATGTGATGCTGACTTCAGCTCTGCTGGAAGTTTGTTCCACTATTTGCAGCATAACAACTAAAAGCAGCATCACCATGTTTACTGTGAACTCTGACTTTCTTTTACTTTTGAATCCAAGTACCCCCTTATGTCTGACTACAACATTTACCCAGAATTCTGAGAAAAAACAACTACAGATCATAATGATGGAATTAATAAGTGATAACACACACTTTAAAAACTCTGGTTTTGTAAAGAAGTGAATGAAACAGTATTTAGTGCCTCCTGAATAGATTTATTTCTATAGTTTTTATCATTTCCTGTCACTCCCTCTTGATGTGGGACCAAGACTGACCTTTATATTTTTAGTTTATGTTCTAATCAAGATCTTTTTTTATCATCATTTTGTGTGTTTTGTTGTAGTTTGTCTGTTTTTTTTATTATTCAGTATATATTTCTCTTATTTTGTTGTTTTTGTGTGTTGTATTAAATTATTCTCTCAGTGTTTGTGTTTTTGATGTCGTTTGGTTGTTTTTTATGTCGTTTTTCTGTTTTCTGTTATTTTTGTGTGTATTTAGTTGTGATCTTGTGTATTTTTCTGTCATTCAGTGTCTTTGTTGTTGTTTTGTGAGTTGTTGGTAATATTTAATATTATTATTATGTTTAACTCAAAATAAACATAAAAACCCATATTTCTCTCACGCTCTCAAGTAACCCCTTTAGTACCATTGTGTACCCCCATTTGAGAAACACTGCAATTAAGTATTAAAAAATAAGATATAATAAAAAAAATATATATAAAGTCCTTTAATATATTTTTTTATTTTTTTTTATTTTTTATTTTTTTAGATGCACATATTTAGTTTATTGGTAATACATTTAACACATTTATAGTTATGTACATTGTCACTACAGGTACCCTTTAAACTACAGTAATATAATTGAGGATCCAGAGATGTAATAATGAGAAAGCTGTGAATATACAGAGAGGGAGGGGCTTTTCAGGGACAGTCACATGACCTGACGCCAAAATCTATGAATGGTATCACTTCCCTGGGAGGTGAGCAGTGCACGGGAGGCGTGTGCACGGAGGGAGTGGCTGTCGTGTTAAATGTGACATCCAACAGCATCCAACAGCACAGCTGCTCCCTCCAGTCATTTGAATTGAATGTTTAGTGCTGAGTTCAACAAACTATTAATTAAACACAAGTGTCATAAATGACATATTAATTAATTGTGGGTTAGTGCATCGTCTTTTTTTAAATCCTGACAGATTTCAAAGGAAAAACAACACCAAATAAAAGCTCAGTAAAGTCAACAGTCAACTCACATGGATCAGTGTGTGATCATACATGCTTCAACTGTTCCCTTTGATAATATATCAACTAAATAACACTAACTTTAACCCTTTTCACTACTTTTAAAATGTTGAAACTTGTGAAACGTGTCCGTCCTTTTTTTCCTCTTCTCGTTCGTTGCTCAATAACAGATGACGTCAACTTCCTGTTTGTCTCAGCATTAGTTTCTATTGGCTGTTTAGTAAAATGTATGAACATGTTTTCTAGGAAAACCCCCTCCCTGGGTGAAATGGTTTTTATTTTGGTTTAAAAAAAAAAAAAGATTTTTAAAGATATTCTCTACGCTCCCACACGGCCCCTCAAATCTGACCATTGTTCATGAAATATGATAATATATGCATGTGGACAACATTCATTTATTTCAGTTGAAATAACATTTCAATCATGCAAAATGTAAGAAATATGTAGAATTCAAACATGTGGGACATGTTTTTACAACTTTTAATCAGTTTTATCTCTATCACTTTGTTCTGTAATAGTTGTAGTTTTTACATGAAAATGATGAAATATGACATAGTGTTAACTAGAGGTGGACGATGTGGAAAAAAATATCACATTTTTTTTTTTTGTAAAATCACAATTTTATCACAATTCTTTTTCATTCAGATCATTTAAACTATTATTTACCAGTAAAACAAACCAATTCAACTACTTAAAATCACCGTCCTAAATGGAAAAAAGGGATAAAAGATTATTTAAGTCAGAGTAATTTTTAAACATTTAAAAAAATATATATGTAAGCAATTTATCAAACTGGTTACAATTAACATCAAACAAAAAGGCTGACATGCAAAAGTTCAAATTATTTTAATCACACAGTATTTTTATTTTGTTTAACTAAAGTGGTGTAACAACACATGCTACATAACAAGGCAGCATATCAGTTAGTGATTTCTATTAGTTTTTTAGGTTACACACTCTGTTCTAAGTCTTATTTTAAGCAGTGTTTTTAACCCTCATAAAAGATAAAATGTTACTGCTTTAGTTACATTAGACCTTCTTATATAAAAGTTATATTTCTATGTGTTAACAATCACCAAACGACAAAACCACGACAAAAACAAGACAAAGTGATTTTATTCATGTTATTAATTACTATATAGTTTATTTATTGGGACAAAAACAGAGCTGATTATTGATGTATAAACCAATCAAAAGAAGATTTGATATCAAACAGAATTAAACCACAAACAGACTCACATGTTTCCCTCAAACCCTGCAGTTACAAAATAAAAATCTCCTTTTTGTGTCAAAAAATAAAACCTTTTAAATGTAAACATATGTACACAGACACAAAATAAAATTAACAATTATTACTATAATTAATTGCATAGTTCACATACTATATTTCATTACTTTAATCACAATAAATCCTTATATAGAACATAAACACAACAGTATATTAATATTAACCTCTTCACATTATTTCACTGCTGTCAACACAATAATTTATTATATATTATCTCTTTCAGCTATTTATAATATTTATCTATATACATTTTCATATAAGCCATGTGTGTGTGTGTGTGTGAATACATTTTACACACAGGAATAACTTTTCTATCTAAGTTTACAGAACTCAGCACTATCTCCTATATCATTAACATAAACTCCAGCGTGTAGAGGTTCAGTGAAGGTGGTGATGACTCTGTGGAGGAGAGTCATTGTTTCAGAGACGCTGTAGAAGGACAGAATACCTGCTGTGTGATCCACGTACACTCCTATTCTGGAGGACTGAGGACCTGAGACTAGAGACTCTATGTTGTTGTGATAAAATGTGTAACTGTTTGGAAAACAGATTAACATCCATGATTTGTGATTTAATCCAAATACACATTCCTTCCCTCTCCCTGTTCTGCTGATACTCTTGTATGCGACTGATACATCAACTCCTCCCCCTCTCCACTCCACCTCCCAGTAACAACGACCAGTCAGACTCTCTCTGCTTAGGACCTGAGACCATCCAGTGAACCTGTCTGGATGATCAGGATGAAGCTGATCTTCTTCCATTAATGTTACTTTTCTGTTTCCTTCTGATAATCTGAGTTTTCTCTGAGTTGTGTTTGGATCCAGAGTGATTTCCTGTGAATACTTTAAGAATCCAGCTCTGGTCCTCAGCTCTGATGGTAGATCATCCACTCTCTCCACAGTCTGACAGACTTTGTTCCAGTCCTCCATCAGGACTTTGTGGAGATGTTCTCTGAGCTCTGACACAGCTGCTGTCACCTCCTCAAAGCAGCTTCCAGGACCTCTGTGGATGATGGAGGAGTGTGTGGACACACTGAGCGCTGACAGGGAGCTGTAGCTGAGGACAAACTGGATGTGATCCTCAGTGTGGGAGAGCTGCTGCAGCTCAGCGTCTCTCTTCTTCAGCTCACTGATCTCCTGCTCCAGCTTCTCCTGAAGCGCTCGGACTGCACTCACTTCAGTCTGCTGCTTGGATCGGACCTCCTTCTCCAGCTCAGAGCTTCTTTGGTGGAGGAGACGGATCAGCTCAGTGAACATCTGCTCACTGTGCTCCACTGACTGATCAGCAGAGAGGTTGATGGTCTTCTCCTGCTCTTTAAGCAGCTCCACATCTTTCTCTCTGTCCTGGATGTTCTTGTAGATGTCAGCTCGACTCTCCTGCAGCTCTCTCTGTTTCTCAGTCCTTTCTGCTGCAGCTGAAACCATATCATGGTCTTTATGTTCCTCTATGGAGCAGATAATACAGATACACTGCTGATCAGTGCGACAGAACATCTTCATCACCTCATCATGACGAGAGCAGATCTTCTCCTGGATCTTCTTGGACGGATCCACCAGTTTGTGTCTCTTTAATGCAGCAGATTCATGATGAGGCTGAAGGTGTTTTTCACAATAAGAGGCCACACAGACCAAACAGGACTTGGAGGCTTTCAGTTTCCTCTCAGTGCAAACATCACAGGCCACGTCTTCAGCTGCAGCAAATCTTTGATCATCAGGATCATCTTGATGTCTGTTCTTCTTCTTTTCCTCCACTAACTCTGCTAACATGATGTTTTTCATCAGATCAGGCCTCTCTGTGAACTTCTTCCTACACTGAGGACAACTGTAGTTGTTCTTCTTCTCCTTCTCTCCATCCCAGAAGCTGCTGATACACGTCCTGCAGTAACTGTGTCCACAGGGAACGGTCACCGGCTCCTTCAGGAGGTCCAGACAAATGGAACAGGACAAAGTCTCCATCTGTAGCTCAGCTTGCTGCGCCATTTCACCAGCATCAGAGTTACTTTGACTTCCTGAAAACCAGTCAGAACTAGTCAACACCATCTGGTTACACCCAGAAGGAAACTTGAGACTGCAGTGAAAGAAAAGTGCATTCTGGGAAATGTAGTAATACAGAGACAGACAGTGAAGAGGAGGATGAAACAATGTGTTGTAAAGTCTGAAGAACAGGTCGATGGTTGACATTAAAAACTTCCTTTTATTATTACATTTAATGCTCACTGTAACTATGACTAAACACATGCTGTGAACCTCAACTACACACACACACACACACACACACACACACACACACACTCGCTCTCTCCCAGAATCCCGAGCAGTTCTCAGTCACTCCTCGAAGGCGCGCCCCAACCTGGTTGCTGTGACAACATCTCCAGCCAACACAAACAGTGTAAATCCCAGTGAGAGAACAGGTTTAAAGAGCAGAGATTATGTGATTAACAGCACTTTGCTGACACATAGAGGAAACTCAGGAAAGTAGAATCACAGAGTGTAAAAAGCTCCTGGTGGAACAGTCAGAGAGGGTCATGTGATCACCTTCTGTGATGCCTCATTGGAGGTTTTAGGGCTCATGTCTAGAGAGGTTGAGATAATAATGTTCATCTTAGTCCAAGCTCATCATCAGGTGTGGCTGTCACAGTCAAACTTAACAGAGGCAGCCAGGAGAATGCTGTGCAGCCTCCTGGTGGAACCTTTGGTGATATTTGGTCCTGCAGCCCAGGAAGAGCTGGAACAAACCATCCAGACGGGGCAGACCAGGCAGCTGCTTGTAGGTCTTAGCCTGACGTCTCCTCCTGATAGACCACCAGCTGGCAGGCCTAGGGGTCCCTAGGCTGCTTTTGGAACGCTCTTTATCATGGCCGCCACCTAAACACTTCCAGAGATTAAAGAAAAGTGGATAGGAAAGGAGATAGGAGGGACTATTGGAACACACTCTTCATGAACACCTGGAATGCCCTGAAACTTAGTTACATTTTAGTCCAAAGACTAAAACTAGAGTAAAATTTTATTTCCAAATTAACACTGATTTGGATCAAACCAGTAAGATTGAACAATTGTCCAAGTAACACCTGATGATCCCATGACTCATTAGTGTGCAGTGGCACAGCTTTGGAAACCAAGTTAGAATATGTGTTTACCAGACGATGGAGTGATGTCAGATACCATTGCAGTGAGAAAGTCATAGGTTTGATCCCCAGGCCTCACTATTAGATCAGGCCCACACCTCTGATGTTTCTAACACCTCAGTGGGGGAGCAATATAAGTCCTAACTAGGAAACTCAGAATCTGTCGTTCATTTGTTCAGCATCACAACCAAAGTCCAACTTGTTTTCCATCAACATTTTTAATAGTATTTTCTCATTTTTTCTCACTGGAACCCTTTGCTTTAGTTTCTAAAGATCTTGCCCAGTGAAAATACTCAACCTTGTCTCACTCCAAAGCGTCTAATGTCTACGCTTGTACATAAACAAAGCGTACATAGACTATACATCATCTGCCCAGTGTTTTCTATCAAGCATAGATTCTTCCTGCTTTATCCTGTTGCTATGGTGTTGCTAAGGATGCTTAGAATCAGGAAGTTGAATCACAGAAGGTGTTTATTATTAAAAACAATTCTTTTTAGGTGATTTATTTATTTATTTATTGTCATTATTCTTATTTATATTCATTTACGTTACAGTATATGTCGACACCTCGAGACTAAAGTATAGTGTAAGTGTTTAAAAACTTGTAATGATGAAACGATGCAAATAAAGAAACAGCCTTTACTTTAAAAATATTCATTACAGGCACCAAATAAGAATTAATTTTTTTTTTCATTAATTTTTATTTATAAAACAAATGTAATCTTTTTGTGTTAAATAAATGAAATTTAATGTCTTGTGAAGTGACATCATATCACACCATAAACAAACCAGGACAAAAATGACGTCAAATGAACAAAGTAGACAACAGTATTTTTATTTTGTTTAACTAAAGTGGTGTAACAACACATGCTACATAACAAGGCAGCATATCAGTTAGTGATTTCTATTAGTTTTTTAGGTTACACACTCTGTTCTAAGTCTTAATTTAAGCAGTGTTTTTAACCCTCATAAAAGATAAAACGTTACTGGTTTGGTTACATTAGACCTTCTTATATAAAAGTTATATTTCTATGTGTTAACAATCACCAAACTTTACATAAATCCCCAGTCTCCTCCCAGAATGCATCAGCTGCCAAAACAGGCCAATCGTCCTAAAGGTGGTGCTACAGCACACCTCTATGTGTGTGTGTGTAAATACATTTTACACACAGGAATAACTTTTCTATCTAAGTTTACAGAACTCAGCACTATTTCCTATAAGATAAATATTAATTCCAGCGTGTAGAGGTTCAGTGAAGGTGGTGTTGACTCTGTGGAGGAGAGTCATTGTTTCAGAGACGCTGTAGAAGGACAGAATACCTGCTGTGTGATCCACGTACACTCCTATTCTGGAGGACTGAGGACCTGAGACTGGAGACTCTATGTTGTTGTGATAAAATGTGTAACTGTTTGGAAAACATTCTAACATCCATGATTTGTCTTTGAATTCAAATCTACATTCATTCCCTCTCCCTGTTCTGCCGACATTCTTGTATGCAACCACAATTTCAACTCCTATCCCTCCCACCTCCACCTCCCAGTAACAACGACCAGTCAGACTCTCTCTACTCAGGACCTGACACCAATAGGTGAACCTGTCTGGATGATCAGGATGAAGCTGATCTTCTTTCATTAATGTTACTTTTCTGTTTCCTTCTGATAATTTGAATTTTATGTAAGCTGTGTTTGGATCCAGAGTGATTTCCTGTGAATACTTTAAGAATCCAGCTCTGGTCCTCAGCTCTGATGGTAAAACATTCACTCTCTCCACAGTCTGACAGACTTTGGTCCAGTCCTCCATCAGGACTTTGTGGAGATGTTCTCTGAGCTCTGACACAGCTGCTGTCACCTCCTCAAAGCAGCTTCCAGGACCTCTGTGGATGATGGAGGAGTGTGTGGACACACTGAGCGCTGACAGGGAGCTGTAGCTGAGGACAAACTGGATGTGATCCTCAGTGTGGGAGAGCTGCTGCAGCTCAGCGTCTCTCTTCTTCAACTCACTGATCTCCTGCTCCAGCTTCTCCTGAAGAGCTCGGACTGCACTCACTTCAGTCTGCTGCTTGGATCGGACCTCCTTCTCCAGCTCAGAGCTTCTTTGGTGGAGGAGACGGATCAGCTCAGTGAACATCTGCTCACTGTGCTCCACTGTCTGATCAGCAGAGAGGTTGATGGTCTTCTCCTGCTCTTTAAGTAGCTCCACATCTTTCTCTCTGTCCTGGATGTTCTTGTAGATGTCAGCTCGACTCTCCTGCAGCTCTCTCTGTTTCTCAGTCCTTTCTGCTGCAGCTGAAACCATGTCGTGGTCTTTATGTTCCTCCATGGAGCAGATAATACAGATACACTGCTGATCAGTGCGACAGAACATCTTCATCACCTCATCATGACGAGAGCAGATCTTCTCCTGGATCTTCTTGGACGGATCCACCAGTTTGTGTCTCTTTAATGCAGCAGATTCACCATGAGGCTGAAGGTGTTTTTCACAATAAGAAGCCACACAGTTCAAACAGGACTTGGAGGCTTTCAGTTTCCTCTCAGTGCAAACATCACAGGCCACGTCTTCAGCTGCAGCAAATCTTTGATCATCAGGATCATCTTGACGTCTGTTCTTCTTCTTTTCCTCCACTAACTCTGCTAACATGATGTTATTCACCAGATCAGGCCTCTCTGTGAACTTCTTCATACACTGAGGACAACTGTAGTTGTTCTTCTTCTCTTTCTCTCCATCCCAGAAGCTGCTGATACACGTCCTGCAGTAATTGTGTCCACAGGGAACGGTCACCGGCTCCTTCAGGAGGTCCAGACAAAAGGAACAGGACATGGTTTCTGTCTAAGCTCCTTTCTACGCCACGTCAGATATAGTTTTACCTCCTGAAAACAATTTGATCAACTTATAACTCAGTATTTCCTGGTTACACCCACATTCTTGTTAGATCTGAGTGGGAGGAACAAAGACATGTGCAGACAGAGATCAAAGGGAAGAATGTTGCTCTTTAAATGAACTGGTTTGACAGATACTCAGAGTTCAAAATATGGAATGAGGGACAGTTTAAAGTGTTAAAGCTCAGACTGACTTTATAGATACAGAATCCACTGAAAGTAATGAAAACTGACCAAAATACTGAAAAATGGGATATTTCATCAAACCCAGCTCAGGTTTATTTCTACTTTATAAAATCACTGCAACTCGACTTAGACTTCAAGGCAAATGTATTTGTATAGAGTATTTCGTACACAATGTAACTCAATGTGTTTTACATGATCAAAAAGTGCTACAGAAAATATTTGAAAGTTAAAAAATCATTAAGAACATTAAAATCAGCAGAAAAAACATTTAAAATCATCAACAAACAACAACATGACCAAAAATCTCCCTCTCAATCATACACAGTAGAGAAAAAGAAAAGCCTTTAACTTTGATTTAAAAATGTTCACATGTGATGCTGACTTCAGCTCTGCTGGAAGTTTGTTCTACTATTTGCAGCATAACAACTAAAAGCAGCATCACCATGTTTACTGTGAACTCTGGCTTTTTCTTACTTTTGAATCCAAGTACCCCCTTATGTCTGACTACAACATTTACCCAGAATTCTGAGAAAAAACAACTACAGATCATAATGATGGAATTAATAAGTGATAACACACACTTTAAAAACTATGGTTTTGTAAATAAGTGAATGAAACAGTATTTAGTGCCTCCTGAATAAATGTATTTCTGGAGTTTTTATCATTTCCTGTCACTCCCTCCTGATGTGGGACCAAGACTGACCTTTATATTTTTAGTTTATGTTCTAATCAAGATCTTTTTCTATCATCATTTTGTGTGTTTTGTTGTAGTTTGTCTGTTATTTTTTTATTATTCAGTATATATTTCTCTTATTTTGTTGTTTTTGTGTGTTGTATTAAATTATTCTCTCAGTGTTTGTGTTTTTGGTGTCGTTTGGTTGTTTTTTATGTCTTTTTTATGTTTTCTGTTATTTTTGTGTGTATTTAGTTGTGATCTTGTGTATTTTTCTGTCATTCAGTGTTTTTGTTGTTGTTTTGTGAGTTGTTGGTAATATTTAATATTATTATCATGTTTAACTAAAAATAAACATAAAAACCCATATTTCTCTCACGCTCTCAAGTAACCCCTTTAGTACCATTGTGTACCCCCATTTGAGAAACACTGCAATTAACTATTATTTATTTATTTTATTTATTCAGTTTATTTCCGATATGGTTACATTTACTTTTTTTTTTTTTTTTTTTTTTTTTTTTTTGTACATGCCGAAAAAGGAGACGAGAGAAGCAGTTTGCTTATCCGGGTCCCGTCCCCTGTTTTACCATCGCAAATTTACATGGGTTTACATGTCTCTCTGGTCAAACATTCTTGATTTCTTCTGAACATCCATCTGTAGTCAGTGTTGTCCTCTCTATCTTTGTTTGTGTTGGCCTTGTTCCCTGCCAGACGTTGTTAGCATTCCTCCAGTTCAAGAATAGTTCCTCTTTCGAAGGTGTTTGGAAGGTTTTCCCTTTTCATCCACAATGTCACCTTGTTTTGTCTCTACATCAAGGGTAATCCAGCTGTTGTTAGTTCTATTGGCAGTGTTGTATCCTCCACTGTCTGATGATGGGATCAGATCCAACTTGTATAAACACATCACTACATCCCAGTTCACAAGCAAGGCAGTATTTTAATGTAATATATCTTAGTTCATAAGCGTGTTTCTAACTGCTGTTGTTAGTTTTATTGGCAGTGTTGTATTTTCCACTGTTAGATTTAACTTGTATAAACACATTATTATATCCCAGCTCATAAGCAAGGCAGTAATTTCATTGTATAAAAAAAAAACGTGTTTCTAACTGCACATATGACAATAAACACTTTGAATTTAAATTTAATGTAATCCTTAATCACCCCACCACCTTGCAATTGAAATGAATAAATGACAGACAGTCTGAGTTTTGTTTCCAGTGTTTAGATCTGGGTCCATATCCATGATTACCATCAGTAATGTTGTTGTTTAGGTGGATCCTTCGTATTTTCCCAAGTTGTCCATCGTTTTGATGAGAACTGGTTTTCCGTCCTCTTCTTCCAGGATGTAAATCCTGCAGTTTTTTGACCAAGTATTCACAATCTTTCCTTCTTTTTTTATTTGGCGTGCCTTCCATGCAATGCTTGCATTTTGTTTCGTCAGGTTTTCATTGATGTACACCTTCGTTCCCTTGAGTTTATTTCTTTGCTTGAGTATTTCTCCTTTGAATTTCATATTCGTGAAGGTTATTTTTACAGCTCTGGTATCATTTCTCTTTGGCAGGAGTTGATGTTGTCAGGGTTCAGGACAATGTCCTTCGACTTCAGGAAGTCAATGACCTGTTGTTCAATCGATTTTGTTTCTTCGTCACTCCTGGGTTTTATCTTTAGGCCTGTGATGATGACATCTTTCTCTCTTTCCTTTTGTTCCAGCTGTTCAACCCTCGCGTTCAACAATTTTATCTCTTCAGCATTTCTTTCATTCTTTTCTTTCAGTACCTTTGTTTCGCTTTGTAGTCTTTCCAGTGAGTTTTCCAGCGTCTTTTCCAACGACTTTATCTCGGCAGATAGGTTTTGTAGACCCTCGCATATCATCTCCTTGACCTCTTCCAAACCCGAATTGGGTTCTGAAGGGCCTCCCTGCGGTTTTTTCACCATTTTCCTTCAGTCTTGGGCCCAGTTTTTCAGGCTGTTCAGGCTGTTCAGCTGTAGCCAGCTGTAGCCAAGGTCGTGTTATCGGAGCAAACGAAAACACGTCTGCTCTCTCCAAAGACCAGAGAAGATGATTAAAAAAATAAGATATAATAAAAAAAATATATAAAGTCCTTTAATATATATATATATTTTTTTTTATTTAGTTTTTTTTAGATGCACATATTTAGTTTATTGGTAATACATTGAACACATTTATAGTTATGTACATTGTCACTACAGGTACCCTTTAAACTACAGTAATATAATTGAGGATCCAGAGATGTAATAATGAGAAAGCTGTGAATATACAGAGTGGGAGGGGCTTTTCAGGGACAGTCACATGACCCGACGCCAAAATCTATGAATGGTATCACTTCCCTGGGAGGTGAGCAGTGCACGGGAGGCGTGTGCACGGAGGGAGTGGCTGTCGTGTTAAATGTGACATCCAACAGCATCCAACAGCACAGCTGCTCCCTCCAGTCATTTGAATTGAATGTTTAGTGCTGAGTTCAAGAAACTATTAATTAAACACAAGTGTCATAAATGACATATTAATTAATTGTGGGTTAGTGCATCGTCTTTTTTTAAATCCTGACAGATTTCAAAGGAAAAACAACACCAAATAAAAGCTCAGTAAAGTCAACAGTCAACTCACATGGATCAGTGTGTGATCATACATGCTTCAACTGTTCCCTTTGATAATATATCAACTAAATAACACTAACTTTAACCCTTTTCACTACTTTTAAAATGTTGAAACTTGTGAAACGTGTCCGTCCTTTTTTTCCTCTTCTCGTTCGTTGCTCAGTAACAGATGACGTCAACTTCCTGTTTGTCTCAGCATTAGTTTCTATTGGCTGTTTAGTAAAATGTATGAACACGTTTTCTAGGAAAACCCCCTCCCTGGGTGAAATAGTTTTTATTTTGGTTTAAAAAAAAAAGATTTTTAAAGATATTCTCTACGCTCCCACACGGCCCCTCAAATCTGACCATTGTTCATGAAATATGATAATATATGCATGTGGACAACATTCATTTATTTCAGTTGAAATAACATTTCAATCATGCAAAATGTAAGAAATATGTAGAATTCAAACATGTGGGACATGTTTTTACAACTTTTAATCAGTTTTATCTCTATCACTCTGTTCTGTAATAGTTGTAGTTTTTACATGAAAATGATGAAATATGACATAGTGTTAACTAGGGTTGGACGATATGGAAAAAAATATCACATTTTTTTTTTTGTAAAATCACGATTTTATCACAATTTTTTTTCATTCAGATCATTTAAACTATTATTTACCAGTAAAACAAACCAATTCAACTACTTAAAATCACCGTCCTAAATGGAAAAAAGGGATAAAAGATTATTTAAGTCAGAGTAATTTTTAAACATTTAAAAAAATATATATATGTAAGCAATTTATCAAACTGGTTACAATTAACATCAAACAAAAAGGCTGACATGCAAAAGTTCAAATTATTTTAATCACACAGTATTTTTATTTTGTTTAACTAAAGTGGTGTAACAACACATGCTACATAACAAGGCAGCACATCAGTTAGTGATTTCTATTAGTTTTTTAGGTTACACACTCTGTTCTAAGTCTTATTTTAAGCAGTGTTTTTAACCCTCATAAAAGATAAAATGTTACTGCTTTAGTTACATTAGACCTTCTTATATAAAAGTTATATTTCTATGTGTTAACAATCACCAAACTTTACATAAATCCCCAGTCTCCTCCCAGAATGCATCAGCTGCAAAAACAGGCCAATCGTCCTAAAGGTGGCGCTACAGCACACCTCTAAGTGTGTGTGTGTGTTTGAGAACACATTTTACACACAGGAATAACCCTTCTAACTAAGTTTCCAGAACTCAGCACTATCGCCAACATAATAATTAATCCAAACTCCAGTGTGTAGAGGTTCAGTGAAGGTGGTGATGACTCTGTGGAGGAGAGTCATTGTTTCAGAGACGCTGTAGAAGGACAGAATACCTGCTGTGTGATCCACGTACACTCCTATTCTGGAGGACTGAGGACCTGAGACTAGAGACTCTATGTTGTTGTGATAAAATGTGTAACTGTTTGGAGAACATTCTAACATCCATGATTTGCCATTAAATCCAAATGCATCCCTTCCCCCTGCTCTGCTGATACTCTTGTATGCGACTGATACACAAACTCCTCTCCCTCTCCACTCCACCTCCCAGTAACAACGACCAGTCAGACTCTCTCTGCTCAGGACCTGAAACATGTCAGTGAACCTGTCTGGATGATCAGGATGAAGCTGATCTTCTCTCATTCTTGTTACTTTTCTGTTTCCTTCTGATAATCTGAGTTTTCTCTGAGCTGTGTTTGGATCCAGAGTGATTTCCTGTGAATACTTTAAGAATCCAGCTCTGGTCCTCGGCTCTGATGGTAGATCATCCACTCTCTCCACAGTCTGACAGACTTTGGTCCAGTCCTCCATCAGGGCTTTGTGGAGATGTTCTCTGAGCTCTAACACAGCTGCTGTCACCTCCTCAAAGCAGCTTCCAGGACCTCTGTGGATGATGGAGGAGTGTGTGGACACACTGAACGCTGACAGGGAGCTGTAGCTGAGGACAAACTGGATGTGATCCTCAGTGTGGGAGAGCTGCTGCAGCTCAGCGTCTCTCTTCTTCAGCTCACTGATCTCCTGCTCCAGCTTCTCCTGAAGCACTCGGACTGCACTCACTTCAGTCTGCTGCTTGGATCGGACCTCCTTCTCCAGCTCAGAGCTTCTTTGGTGGAGGAGACGGATCAGCTCAGTGAACATCTGCTCGCTGTGCTCCACTGTCTGATCAGCAGAGAGGTTGATGGTCTTCTCCTGCTCTTTAAGCAGCTCCACATCTTTCTCTCTGTCCTGGATGTTCTTGTAGATGTCAGCTCGACTCTCCTGCAGCTCTCTCTGTTTCTCAGTCTTTTCTGCTGCAGCTGAAATTGTGTCATGGTCTTTATGTTCCTCTATGGAGCAGATAATACAGATACACTGCTGATCAGTGCGACAGAACATCTTCATCACCTCATCATGACGAGAGCAGATCTTCTCCTGGATCTTCTTGGACGGATCCACCAGTTTGTGTCTCTTTAATGCAGCAGATTCATGATGAGGCTGAAGGTGATTTTCACAATAAGAGGCCACACAGTTCAAACAGGACTTGGAGGCTTTCAGTTTCCTCTCAGTGCAAACATCACAGGCTACGTCTTCAGCTGCAGCAAATCTTTGATCATCAGGATCATCTTGACGTCTGTTCTTCTTCTTTTCCTCCACTAACTCTGCTAACATGATGTTTTTCACCAGATCAGGCCTCTCTGTGAACTTCTTCATACACTGAGGACAACTGTAGTTGTTCTTCTTCTCCTTCTCTCCATCCCAGAAGCTGCTGATACACGTCCTGCAGTAATTGTGTCCACAGGGAACGGTCACCGGCTCCTTCAGGAGGTCCAGACAAATAGAACAGGACATGGTCTCTGTCTAAGCTCCTTTCTACGCCACGTCAGATATAGTTTTACCCCCTGAAAACAATTTGATCAACTTATAACTTGTAATTACTCAGTATTTCCTGGTTACACCCACATTCTCGTTAGATCTGAGGGGGAGGAACAAAGACATGTGCAGACAGAGAACAAAGGGAAAAATGTTGCTCTGTAAGTGAACTGGTTTGACAGATACTCAGAGTTCAAAATCTGGAATGAGGGACAGTTTAAAGTGTTAAAGCTCAGACTGACTTTATGGATACAGAACATTAAATAAATGTTCACATGTGATGCTGACTTCAGCTCTGCTGGAAGTTTGTTCCACTTCTTTGCAGAATCACAACTAAAAGCAGCAACACCATGTTTACTGAGAGCTCTGGCTTTTTCTTTCTTTTGAATCCAAGTACCCCCTTATGTCTGACTACAACATTTTATCCAAAATTCTGTGAAAAAAACAACTACAGATCATAATGATGGAATTAATAAGTGATAACACACACTTTAAAAACTCTGGTTTTGTAAATAAGTGAATGAAACAGTATTTAGTGCCTCCTGAATAAATGTATTTCTATAGTTTTTATCATTTCCTGTCACTCCCTCCTGATGTGGGACCAAGACTGACCTTTATATTTTTAGTTTATGTTCTAATCATGATAATTTCTATCATCATTTTGTGTGTTTTGTTGTAGTTTGTCTGTTTTTTTTTATTATTCAGTATATATTTCTCTTATTTTGTTGTTTTTGTGTGTTGTATTAAATTATTCCCTCAGTGTTTGTGTTTTTGGTGTCGATTGGTTGTTTTTTATGTCTTTTTTATGTTTTCTGTTATTTTTGTGTGTATTTAGTTGTGATCTTGTGTATTTTTCTGTCATTCAGTGACTTGTTGTTTTGTGAGTTGTTGGTAATATTTAATATTATTATTATGTTTAACTCAAAATAAACATAAAAACCCATATTTCTCTCACGCTCTCAAGTAACCCCTTTAGTACCATTGTGTACCCCCATTTGAGAAACACTGCAATTAAGTATTAAAAAAATAAGATATAATAAAAAAAATATATATAAAGTCCTTTAATATATTTTTTTATTTAGTTTTTTAAAAAATTTTTTTTAGATGCACATATTTAGTTTATTGGTAATACATTTAACACATTTATAGTTATGTACATTTTCACTACAGGTACCCTTTAAACTACAGTAATATAATTGAGGATCCGGAGATGTAATAATGAGAAAGCTGTGAATATACAGAGAGGGAGGGGCTTTTCAGAAACAGTCACATGACCTGACGCCAAAATCTATGAATGGTATCACTTCCCTGGGAGATGAGCAGTGCACAGGAGGCGTGTGCACGGAGGGAGTGGCTGTCGTGTTAAAGGTGACATCCAACAGCATCCAACAGCACAGCTGCTCCCTCCAGTCATTTGAATTGAATGTTTAGTGCTGAGTTCAAGAAACTATTAATTAAACACAAGTGTCATAAATGACATATTAATTAATTGTGGGTTAGTGCATCGTCTTTTTTTAAATCCTGACAGATTGACATAACTAAACCAAGATGGCGCGGCGGATGGTCGCCTCGGTACTGCGCTCTCTCGTAGTTGTTGTGTTTTTCTTTATTTTTGTAGTTTCTTGCTCCCCTTCTCTGGTCTCTTTCACCAGAGAAGAACTATTACAAGTTGGACAGTCCTCTGCTGATCTTTTTTCACCGGTTCTCATTGAACCAGAAAGTTATGCGGAGATTCTCACCGGAGGAGCAGCAGCTCTCTATGGAATTTGCAGAAGACGCCGCAGACGCAGACGGGGTAAATGAGCAGGCGCGCTTGTTAAACTGAGGCAGCGGGGATTACGCACTGCGCTTCCATCCATTCACCTGGCGAATGTCCGCTCACTGGCAAATAAAATGGATGAACTGCTGCTCCTAAACACCAGAAACTCGGACTTTTGCAGATCCGCCGCCCTGTGTTTTACTGAAACTTGGCTCAGTGAACTCATCCCGGACAGCTCTTTACATCTACCGGACTTTCAGCTCCTCAGAGCGGACCGCGTAAAAGAGCTCTGTGGGAAGACGAGGGGAGGCGGAATATGCTTTTACATTAACCAAGGTTGGTGTACAGATGTCACAGTGTTGAAGCAGACGTGTAGCCCTAATCTGGAGAGTTTTTTCATAAACTGCAAACCGTTTTATTCTCCTCGGGAGTTCTCCTCGTTTGTTATGGTCGGTGTTTACATCCCACCCCAGGCTTGCGTAACAGAGGCGTTACAGCACCTGGCCGACCAGATAGCAGACGTGGAGAAAAAACATCCAGACTCTTTGCTTATCATTCTCGGGGATTTTAACAGAGCAAATCTAACCCACGAACTCCCAAAATACAGACAGCATATAAAGTGCCCCACCAGGGGTGCTAACACACTGGATCACTGCTACACTGTAATAAAGGATTCATATCACTCTGTTCCCCGTGCAGCTTTGGGGCTCTCTGATCACTGTCTGATTCATCTCATCCCCACCTACAGGCAGAAGTTTAAATCTGCTAAACCTGTAGTAAGGACTGTTAAGAGGTGGACAGAGGAGTCAAAGCAGGAGTTACAGGACTGCTTTGACTGCACTGATTGGAGTGTTTTTGAAGCTGCATCAGACAACCTAGATGAACTGACTGACACTGTGACATCTTACATCAGCTTCTGTGAGGACATGTGTGTGCAGACCAAGACTTTCTGCACATACAACAACAACAAACCCTGGTTCACACCTCAACTAAGGATGCTACGTCAGGCTAAGGAGGAAGCCTACAGGAGTGGGGACAGGAACCTGTTCAGGCAGGCCAAGTACACACTATCCAGGGAGATCAAAGTAGCCAAGAGGTGCTACATTGAGAAGCTAAAACAAAGCTTCTCAAACAAAGATCCTTCTGCAGTGTGGAAAAGCCTGCAAGAAGTTACCAACTACAGGAAACCCTCCCCCCACCCTGCAGGTAACAAAAGACTAGCTAGAGACCTGAATAGCTTTTACTGCAGGTTTTCACACCCACCCCCCAGCTCATTAGCATCAGCCCATCACCTGGACTCTGCCCTTCCTGCTCCCCCTACTCCCCCCCTACCTCACCCTCTGTCCCCCCACCTGCCCTGAAGATCAATGAAAGAGATGTGTGCCAGCTTTTCAAAAAACAAAACATCAAAAAGGCTCCAGGACCAGACGGAGTGTCTCCTTCCTGCCTGAAAGCCTGTGCTGAGCAGCTGGCACCCATCTTCACACGGATCTTCAATACATCACTGGAGCTGTGTGTAGTACCTTCATGCTTCAAAAGTTCCAGCATCATCCCAGTCCCCAAGAAACCTGCCATCACAGGACTCAATGACTATCGACCCATTGCTCTGACGTCTGTAGTCATGAAGTCCTTTGAGAGGCTGGTTCTGAGCCACCTGAAGAAGATCACTGGACCCCTGCTGGACCCTCTGCAGTTTGCCTATCGGGCAAACAGGTGTGTCGAGGATGCAGTCAACATTGGACTGAACTACATCCTGCACCACCTCGACTCCCCAGGGAACTACGCTAGGATCCTGTTTGTGGATTTCAGCTCTGCATTCAACACCATCATCCCGGACATCCTTCACCAGAAACTCACCCAGCTCACAGTGCCGGCCTCCACCTGTCAGTGGATCACCAACTTCCTGACTGACAGGAAGCAGCAAGTAAGGCTGGGAAGCATCACATCTGGCACCCGGTCGCTCAGCACTGGCGCCCCCCAGGGGTGTGTTCTCTAACCACTGCCATTCTCCCTCTACACCAATGACTGCACCTCAGGGGACCCCTCTGTGAAACTCCTGAAGTTTGCAGATGACACCACCGTCATCGGTCTCATCCGGGACGGGGACGAGTCTGCCTTCAGACGGGAGGTGGAACAGCTGGCTCTTTGGTGCAGTCAGAACCATCTGGAACTGAACCCGTTCAAGACCGTGGAGATGACAGTAGACTTCAGAAGAAATCCCCCCCCACTCCCCCCCTTACCATTTTAAATAGGGAATTGGCTACCGTGGACTCCTTCAGGTTCTTGGGATCCACAACCAGGAAAAAGGCACAGCAGAGGATGTACTTCCTGCGTCAGCTGAGGAAGTTCAACCTGCCCCAGGAGCTGCTGACCATGTTCTACACCTCCATCATTCAGTCTGTTCTGTGCACCTCCATCACTGTCTGGTTTGGATCTACAACCAAACTCGACAGACACAGACTACAAAGGATAGTCAGGACTGCAGAAAAGATCATTGGTGTCGATCTGCCCTCCATCCAAGACTTATCAGAATCAGAATCAGAATCAGAATCATCTTTATTCGCCAAGTGTATGTTGTACACACGAGGAATTTGACTCGGTCAACTGTCCAGGGTCAGAAAACGGGCAGGTAACATCACTGCAGACCCCTCTCACCCTGCACACAATCTGTTTAAACTCCTCCCCTCAGGCAGACGCTACAGATCACTGTACGCCAAAACTACCCGCCATGAAAACAGTTTCTTCCCCCAGGCTGTCACTGTGATCAACACTAAACAGTCAAAGAGTGTCAGAGCTGGTTCTGTGAAAAAACCCTGGAACCAAACATAACAACCCTGGATCAATCTGACACTGAGAATGTTCATGTACATACCTTTAATTTAAATGTTCTCCTGCACTACTTATCAATGCTCTACTGCACTATTTTCCTTTTATTATTATTATATTTTATTATTATCTTTCTTTTCTATTATTTTCCTTCTTTTTATCTTATTTTTTATTTTTTATTTTTATACTATTATTATTATTATTATCTTGTTATTTATCGAGTTTGCACATTCTAGTCTAACTACTGTTTATATTTATACTTATGTTTATACTTATATCATCTTTTCTAGTTGATTGTTTATTATTGAATGTTTTCACTATTGGAGAGAGCACAGTTGACCGAGTCAAATTCCTCGTGTGTACAACATACACTTGGCGAATAAAGATGATTCTGATTCTGATTCTGATTCTGATTTCAAAGGAAAAACAACACCAAATAAAAGCTCAGTAAAGTCAACAGTCAACTCACATGGATCAGTGTGTGATCATACATGCTTCAACTGTTCCCTTTGATAATATATCAACTAAATAACACTAACTTTAACCCTTTTCACTACTTTTAAAATGTTGAAACTTGTGAAACGTGTCCGTCCTTTTTTTCCTCTTCTCGTTCGTTGCTCAGTAACAGATGACGTCAACTTCCTGTTTGTCTCAGCATTAGTTTCTATTGGCTGTTTAGTAAAATGTATGAACACGTTTTCAAGGAAAACCCCCTCCCTGGGTGAAATAGTTTTTATTTTGGTTTAAAAAAAAAAGATTTTTAAAGATATTCTCTACGCTCCCACACGGCCCCTCAAATCTGACCATTGTTCATGAAATATGATAATATATGCATGTGGACAACATTCATTTATTTCAGTTGAAATAACATTTCAATCATGCAAAATGTAAGAAATATGTAGAATTCAAACATGTGGGACATGTTTTTACAACTTTTAATCAGTTTTATCTCTATCACTTTGTTCTGTAATAGTTGTAGTTTTTACATGAAAATGATGAAATATGACATAGTGTTAACTAGGGGTGGACGATGTGGAAAAAAATATCACATTTTTTTTTTGTAAAATCACGATTTTATCACAATTTTTTTTCATTCAGATCATTTAAACTATTATTTACCAGTAAAACAAACCAATTCAACTACTTAAAATCACTGCCCTAAATGGAAAAAAGGGATAAAAGATTATTTAAGTCTGAGTAATTTTTAAACATTTAAAAAAATATATATGTAAGCAATTTATCAAACTGGTTCCAATTAACATCAAACAAAAAGGCTGACATGCAAAAGTTCAAATTATTTTAATCACACAGTATTTTTATTTTGTTTAACTAAAGTGGTGTAACAACACATGCTACATAACAAGGCAGCATATCAGTTAGTGATTTCTATTAGTTTTTTAGGTTACACACTCTGTTCTAAGTCTTATTTTAAGCAGTGTTTTTAACCCTCATAAAAGATAAAATGTTACTGCTTTAGTTACATTAGACCTTCTTATATAAAAGTTATATTTCTATGTGTTAACAATCACCAAACGAGCACGACAAGAACAAGACAAAGTGATTTTATTCATGTTATTAATTACTATATAGTTTATTTATTGGGACAAAAACAGAGCTGATTATTGATTTATAAACCAATCGAAATAAGATTTGATATCAAACAGAATTAAACCACAAACAGACTCACATGTTTCCCTCAAACCCTGCAGTTACAAAATAAAAATCTACTTTTTGTGTCGAAAATAAAACCTTTTAAATGTAAACATATGCACACAGACACAAAATAAAATTAACAATTATTACTATAATTAATTGCATAGTTCACATACTTCATTTCATTACTTTAATCACAATAAATCCTTATATAGAACATAAACACAACAGTATATTAATATTAACCTCTTCACATTATTTCACTGCTGTCAACACAATAATTTATTACATATTATCTCTTTCAGCTATTTATGATGTAAATATATTTATCTATATACATTTTCATATCAGCCGTGTGTGTGTGTGTGTGTGTGCGTGTGTGTGTGCGTGTGTGTGTGCGTGTGTGTGTGTGTGCGTGTGTGTGTGTGTGTGTGTGTGAGAGAGACACAGCAAAACTCTAATTTCCTTAATCCACATAAATCTAACCATTCACATTAATTATGTATTTTTGACATACAGTATATGTACAGCTACATACATGAAATTATTTCTCTACATTTAAACCCTCACTGAGGAGTGGTGGGCAGCCACAGTTTGGTGCCCAGGGAGCAGTTGGGGTTAAAGGACTGGATTAACATCTCACAGTGATGACCCAGGTGAGAATCTAACCAGTGACCCTCTGATTACAAACCTGATGTCTTTAACCACTAGACCACCACTGCCCACATTAAACACAAGATTAACATTTCTTACAACAATATATTGTGTGTGTGTGTGAATACATTTTACACAGGAATAACATTTCTATCTAAGTTTACAGAATTCAGCACTATCTCCATAAAAATAAATACAAACTCCAGCGTGTAGAGGTTCAGTGAAGGTGGTGTTGACTCTGTGGAGGAGAGTCATTGTTTCAGAGACGCTGTAGAAGGACAGAATACCTGCTGTGTGCTCCACGTACACTCCTATTATGGAGGACTGAGGACCTGAGACTGGAGACTTGATGTTGTTATGTTTAAAATAATTTGAAAAATAGGTTAACATCCATGATTTTTCATTAAATCCAAATCTACATTCATTACCTCCCCCTGTTCTGCTGATACTCTTGTATGCAACCACAACTTCAACTCCTATCCCTCCCACCTCCACCTCCCAGTAACAACGACCAGTCAGACTCTCTCTGCTCAGGACCTGACACCAATAGGTGAACCTGTCTGGATGATCAGGATGAAGCTGATCTTCTCTCATTAATGTTACTTTTCTGTTTCCTTCTGATAATCTGAGTTTTCTCTGAGCTGTGTTTGGATCCAGAGTGATTTCCTGTGAATACTTTAAGAATCCAGCTCTGGTCCTCGGCTCTGATAGTAGATCATTCACTCTCTCCACAGTCTGACAGACTTTGTTCCAGTCCTCCATCAGGACTTTGTGGAGATGTTCTCTGAGCTCTGACACAGCTGCTGTCACCTCCTCAAAGCAGCTTCCAGGACCTCTGTGGATGATGGAGGAGTGTGTGGACACACTGAACGCTGACAGGGAGCTGTAGCTGAGGACAAACTGGATGTGATCCTCAGTGTGGGAGAGCTGCTGCAGCTCAGCGTCTCTCTTCTTCAGCTCACTGATCTCCTGCTCCAGCTTCTCCTGAAGCACTCGGACTGCACTCACTTCAGTCTGCTGCTTGGATCGGACCTCCTTCTCCAGCTCATAGCTTCTTTGGTGGAGGAGACGGATCAGCTCAGTGAACATCTGCTCACTGTGCTCCACTGTCCGATCAGCAGAGAGGTTGATGGTCTTCTCCTGCTCTTTAAGTAGCTCCACATCTTTCTCTCTGTCCTGGATGTTCTTGTAGATGTCAGCTCGACTCTCCTGCAGCTCTCTCTGTTTCTCAGTCTTTTCTGCTGCAGCTGAAACCATGTCATGGTCTTTATGTTCCTCCATGAAGCAGATAATACAGATACACTGCTGATCAGTGCGACAGAACATCTTCATCACCTCATCATGGCGAGAGCAGATCTTCTCCTGGATCTTCTTGGACGGATCCACCAGTTTGTGTCTCTTTAATGCAGCAGATTCATGATGAGGCTGAAGGTGATTTTCACAATAAGAGGCCACACAGTTCAAACAGGACTTGGAGGCTTTCAGTTTCCTCTCAGTGCAAACATCACAGGCCACGTCTTCATCTGCAGCAAATCTTTGATCATCAGGATCATCTTGACGTCTGGTCTTCTTTTTTTCCTCCACTAACTCTGCTAACATGATGTTATTCACCAGATCAGGCCTCTCTTTGAACTTCTTCATACACTGAGGACAACTGTAGTTGTTCTTCTTCTCTTTCTCTCCATCCCAGAAGCTGCTGATACACGTCCTACAGTAATTGTGTCCACAGGGAACGGTCACCGGCTCCTTCAGGAGGTCCAGACAAATGGAACAGGACATGGTTTCTGTCTAAGCTCCTTTCTACGCCACGTCAGATATAGTTTTACCTCCTGAAAACAATTTGATCAACTTATAACTAGTAATTACTCAGTATTTCCTGGTTACACCCACATTCTCGTTAGATCTGAGGGGGAGGAACAAAGACATGTGCAGACAGAGAACAAAGGGAAGAATGTTGCTCTTTAAATGAACTGGTTTGACAGATACTCAGAGTTCAAAATCTGGAATGAGGGACAGTTTAAAGTGTTAAAGCTCAGACTGACTTTATAGTTACAGAATCCACTGAATGTAATGAAAACTAACCAAAATACTGAAAACTGGGGTATTTCATCAAACCCAGCTCAGGTTTATTTCTACTTTATAAAATCACTGCAACTCGACTTAGACTTCAAGGCAAATGTATTTGTATAGAGTATTTCGTACACAATGTAACTCAATGTGTTTTACATGATCAAAAAGTGCTACAGAAAATATTTGAAAGTTAAAAAATCATTAAGAACATTAAAATCAGCAGAAAAAACATTTAAAATCATCAACAAACAACAACATGACCAAAAATCTCCCTCTCAATCATACACAGTAGAGAAAAAGAAAAGCCTTTAACTTTGATTTAAAAATGTTCACATGTGATGCTGACTTCAGCTCTGCTGGAAGTTTGTTCCACTATTTGCAGCATAACAACTAAAAGCAGCATCACCATGTTTACTGTGAACTCTGGCTTTTTCTTACTTTTGAATCCAAGTACCCCCTTATGTCTGACTACAACATTTACCCAGAATTCTGAGAAAAAACAACTACAGATCATAATGACTGAATTAATAAGTGATAACACACACTTTAAAAACTCTGGTTTTGTAAATAAGTGAATGAAACAGTATTTAGTGCCTCCTGAATAAATGTATTTCTGTAGTTTTTATCATTTCCTGTCACTCCCTCCTGATGTGGGACCAAGACTGACCTTTATATTTTTAGTTTATGTTCTAATCAAGATCATTTCTATCATCATTTTGTGTGTTTTGTTGTAGTTTGTCTGTTATTTTTTTATTATTCAGTATATATTTCTCTTATTTTGTTGTTTTTGTGTGTTGTATTAAATTATTCTCTCAGTGTTTGTGTTTTTGGTGTCGTTTGGTTGTTTTTTATGTCGTTTTTCTGTTTTCTGTTATTTTTGTGTGTATTTAGTTGTGATCTTGTGTATTTTTCTGTCATTCAGTGTCTTGTTGTTGTTTTGTGAGTTGTTGGTAATATTTAATATTATTATTATGTTTAACTCAAAATAAACATAAAAACCCATATTTCTCTCACGCTCTCAAGTAACCCCTTTAGTACCATTGTGTACCCCCATTTGAGAAACACTGCAATTAAGTATTAAAAAAATAAGATATAATAAAAAAATATATATAAAGTCCTTTAATATATTTTTTTTTTTTTTTTTTTTTTTTTTTTTTAGATGCACATATTTAGTTTATTGATAATACATTTAACACATTTATAGTTATGTACATTGTCACTACAGGTACCCTTTAAACTACAGTAATATAATTGAGGATCCAGAGATGTAATAATGAGAAAGCTGTGAATATACAGAGAGGGAGGGGCTTTTCAGGGACAGTCACATGACCCGACGCCAAAATCTATGAATGGTATCACTTCCCTGGGAGGTGAGCAGTGCACGGGAGGCGTGTGCACGGAGGGAGTGGCTGTCGTGTTAAATGTGACATCCAACAGCATCCAACAGCACAGCTGCTCCCTCCAGTCATTTGAATTGAATGTTTAGTGCTGAGTTCAAGAAACTATTAATTAAACACAAGTGTCATAAATGACATATTAATTAATTGTGGGTTAGTGCATCGTCTTTTTTTAAATCCTGACAGATTTCAAAGGAAAAACAACACCAAATAAAAGCTCAGTAAAGTCAACAGTCAACTCACATGGATCAGTGTGTGATCATACATGCTTCAACTGTTCCCTTTGATAATATATCAACTAAATAACACTAACTTTAACCCTTTTCACTACTTTTAAAATGTTGAAACTTGTGAAACGTGTCCGTCCTTTTTTTCCTCTTCTCGTTCGTTGCTCAGTAACAGATGACGTCAACTTCCTGTTTGTCTCAGCATTAGTTTCTATTGGCTGTTTAGTAAAATGTATGAACACGTTTTCAAGGAAAACCCCCTCCCTGGGTGAAATAGTTTTTATTTTGGTTTAAAAAAAAAAGATTTTTAAAGATATTCTCTACGCTCCCACACGGCCCCTCAAATCTGACCATTGTTCATGAAATATGATAATATATGCATGTGGACAACATTCATTTATTTCAGTTGAAATAACATTTCAATCATGGAAAATGTAAGAAATATGTAGAATTCAAACATGTGGGACATGTTTTTACAACTTTTAATCAGTTTTATCTCTATCACTTTGTTCTGTAATAGTTGTAGTTTTTACATGAAAATTATGAAATATGACATAGTGTTAACTAGAGGTGGATGATGTGGAAAAAAATATCACATTTTTTTTTGTAAAATCACAATTTTATCACAATTTTTTTTCATTCAGATCATTTAAACTATTATTTACCAGTAAAACAAACCAATTCAACTACTTAAAATCACCGCCCTAAATGGAAAAAAGGGATAAAAGATTATTTAAGTCAGAGTAATTTTTAAACATTTAAAAAAATATATATGTAAGCAATTTATCAAACTGGTTACAATTAACATCAAACAAAAAGGCTGACATGCAAAAGTTCACATAATTTTAATCACACAGTATTTTTATTTTGTTTAACTAAAGTGGTGTAACAACACATGCTACATAACAAGGCAGTATATCAGTTAGTGATTTCTATTAGTTTTTAGGTTACACACTCTGTTCTAAGTCTTATTTTAAGCAGTGTTTTTAACCCTCATGAAAGATAAAATGTTACTGCTTTAGTTACATTAGACCTTCTTATATAAAAGTTATATTTCTATGTGTTAACAATTACCAAATGAGCACGACAAGAACAAGACAAAGTGATTTTATTCATGTTATTAATTACTATATAGTTTATTTATTGGGACAAAAACAGAGCTGATTATTGATGTATAAACCAATCAAAAGAAGATTTGATATCAAACAGAATTAAACCACAAACAGACTCACATGTTTCCCTCAAACCCTGCAGTTACAAAATAAAAATCTACTTTTTGTGTCAAAAAATAAAACCTTTTAAATGTAAACATATGTACACAGACACAAAATAAAATTAACAGTTATTACTATAATTAATTGCATAGTTCACATACTTCATTTCATTACTTTAATCACAATAAATCCTTATATAGAACATAAACACAACAGTATATTAATATTAACCTCTTCACATTATTTCACTGCTGTCAACACAACAATTTATTACATATTATCTCTTTTAGCTATTTATAATGTAAATATATTTATCTATATACATTTTCATATAAGCCGTGTGTGTGTGTGTGTGTGTGTGTGTGTGTGTGTGTGTGTGTGTGTGTGTGTGTGTGTGTGTGTGTGTGTGTGTGTGTGTGTGTGACACAGCAAAACTCTAATTTCCTTAATCCACATAAATCTAACCATTCACATTAATTATGTATTTTTGACATACAGTATATGTACAGCTACATACATGAAATTATTTCTCTACATTTAAACCCTCACTGAGGAGTGGTGGGCAGCCACAGTTTGGTGCCCAGGGAGCAGTTGGGGTTAAAGGACTGGATTAACATCTCACAGTGATGACCCAGGTGAGAATCTAACCAGTGACCCTCTGATTACAAACCTGATGTCTTTAACCACTAGACCACCACTGCCCACATTAAACACAAGATTAACATTTCTTACAACAATATATTGTGTGTGTGTGTGTATGAATACATTTTACACAGGAATAACATTTCTATCTAAGTTTACAGAATTCAGCACTATTTCCTATATCATTAACATAAACTCCAGTGTGTAGAGGTTCAGTGAAGGTGGTGTTGACTCTGTGGAGGAGAGTCATTGTTTCAGAGACGCTGTAGAAGGACAGAATACCTGCTGTGTGATCCACGTACACTCCTATTCTGGAGGACTGAGGACCTGAGACTGGAGACAGGATGTTGTGATAAAACGTGTAACTGTTTGGCTGGGTGCGGGGAGCCGGACTGTCGGCTGGGCAGGCGGCAGCCGGGTGCGGGGAGCCGGGACTGGCGGCTTGGCAGGCGGCGGCCGGGTGCGGGGAGCCGGGACTGGCGGCTGGGCAGGCGGCGGCCGGGTGCGGGGAGACTCTGGAGAGCTAGCCTGGGAGCTAGGAGACTCTGGAGAGCTAGCCTGGGAGCTAAGAGACTCTGGAGAGCTAGCCTGGGAGCTAAGAGACTCTGGAGAGCTAGCCTGGGAGCTAGAAGACACAGGAACGCTAGCCTGGTAGCTAGAAGACACAGGGAAGCTAGCCTGGGAGCTAGAAGACACAGGGACGCTAGCCTGGGAGCTAGAAGACACAGGGATGCTAGCCTGGGAGCTAGGAGACACAGGGACGCTCGCCTGGGAGCTAGGAGACACAGGGACGCTCGCCTGGGAGCTAGGAGACACAGGGACGCTCGCCTGGGAGCTAGGAGACACAGGGACGCTCGCCTGGGAGCTAGGAGACACAGGGACGCTCGCCTGGGAGCTAGGAGACACAGGGACGCTAGCCTGGGAGCTAGGAGACACAGGGACGCTAGCCTGGGAGCTAGGAGACACAGGGACGCTAGCCTGGGAGCTAGGAGACACAGGGACGCTAGCCTGGGAGCTAGGAGACACAGGGACGCTACACAGGGACGCTAGCCTGGGAGCTAGGAGACACAGGGACGCTAGCCTGGGAGCTAGGAGACACACGGACGCTAGCCTGGGAGCTAGGAGACACACGGACGCTAGCCTGGGAGCTAGGAGACACACGGACGCTAGCCTGGGAGCTAGGAGACACACGGACGCTAGCCTGGACGCTAGGAGACACAGGGACGCTAGCCTGGACGCTAGGAGACACAGGGACGCTAGCCTGGACGCTAGGAGACACAGGGACGCTAGCCTGGACGCTAGGAGACACTGGGACGCTAGCCTGGACGCTAGGAGACACAGGGACGCTAGCCTGGACGCTAGGAGACACAGGGACGCTAGCCTGGACGCTAGGAGACACAGGGACGCTAGCCTGGACGCTAGGAGATACAGGGACGCTAGCCTGGAAGCTAGGGGACTGGCGGGGTTGGCCCTTTTTTTTGGACCGACCTCTAACTTGTTGTAGGCTTCGGGGTCCTCCAAAAGCCAGTCGAGTTCCCGAGTACACCTCTCTGACAGGATCCTCCTCCCATCCGTACAAAAGCACCTCCCTGGCCTCCAGAAGGTAGCTCTGCCAGTAGGCAGTTCTTTCTGCCAGGTCCATCTCAGCAAAATCCTTCTCCGCTGGGTCCACTAGTGGCTGGGACATTCTGTCACGGGCATGTGTGGGTGCAGACCCAAATGCAGGGACGGAGGCGAAGCTCAGGTGCATTTTACCAGAATTTATTGTACTCACAGGCATGGTCAGTCCAGGGAGGCAAACGAGAAAAACAACAAAAAGTAAAACCAAGAACCATAGTCACAGCAAGTAGCAATGTCCCAGCACTGAAGTGAACCCAAGCCTCCACATTTATACCCAGCTAATCAATTGCAGCTGGAGGCCAATCAGCAGGAGAAAGCTGCTGGAAGGGAGTCCACGATCTCCTGCCTGCCCTCCAAAATAAAACCCCATCGTGACATCTATCTCAGTTTACAGAATTCAGTACTATTTCCATAATCATAAACATGAACTCCAGTGTGTAGAGGTTCAGTGAAGGTGGTGTTGACTCTGTGGAGGAGAGTCATTGTTACAGAGACGCTGTAGAAGGACAGAATACCTGCTGTGTGATCCACGTACACTCCTATTCTGGAGGACTGAGGACCTGAGACTGGAGACCTGAAGTTGTTGTGATAAAATGTGTAACTGTTTGGAAAACATTCTAACATCCATGATTTGTCATTAAATCCAAATCTACATTCCCTCCCTCTCCCTGCTCTGCTGATACTCTTGTATGCGACCGCTACTTCAACTCCGTCCCCTCTCACCTCCACCTCCCAGTAACAACGACCAGTCCGACTCTCTCTGCTCAGGACCTGAGACCATCCAGTGAACCTGTCTGGATGATCAGGATGAAGCTGATCTTCTCTCATTAATGTTACTTTTCTGTTTCCTTCTGATAATCTGAGTTTTCTGTAAGCTGTGTTTGGATCCAGAGTGATTTCCTGTGAATACTTTAAGAATCCAGCTCTGGTCCTCGGCTCTGATGGCAGATCATCCAGTCTCTCCACAGTCTGGCAGACTTTGGTCCAGTCCTCCATCAGAACTTTGTGGAGATGTTCTCTGAGCTCTGACACAGCTGCTGTCACCTCCTCAAAGCAGCTTCCAGGACCTCTGTGGATGATGGAGGAGTGTGTGGACACACTGAGCGCTGACAGGGAGCTGTAGCTGAGGACAAACTGGATGTGATCCTCAGTGTGGGAGAGCTGCTGCAGCTCAGCGTCTCTCTTCTTCAGCTCACTGATCTCCTGCTTCAGCTTCTCCTGAAGCGCTCGGACTGCACTCACTTCAGTCTGCTGCTTGGATCGGACCTCCTTCTCCAGCTCAGAGCTTCTTTGGTGGAGGAGACGGATCAGCTCAGTGAACATCTGCTCGCTGTGCTCCACTGTCTGATCAGCAGAGAGTTTGATGGTCTTCTCCTGCTCTTTAAGTAGCTCCACATCTTTCTCTCTGTCCTGGATGTTCTTGTAGATGTCAGCTCGACTCTCCTGCAGCTCTCTCTGTTTCTCAGTCTTTTCTGCTGCAGCTGAAACCATGTCATGGTCTTTATGTTCCTCTATGGAGCAGATAATACAGATACACTGCTGATCAGTGCGGCAGAACATCTTCATCACCTCATCATGACGAGAGCAGATCTTCTCCTGGATCTTCTTGGATGGATCCACCAGTTTGTGTCTCTTTAATGCAGCAGATTCATGATGAGGCTGAAGGTGTTTTTCACAATAAGAGGCCACACAGACCAAACAGGACTTGGAGGCTTTCAGTTTTCTCTCAGTGCAAACATCACAGGCCACGTCTTCAGCTGCAGCAAATATTTGATCATCAGGATCATCTTGATGTCTGTTCTTCTTCTTTTCCTCCACTAACTCTGCTAACATGATGTTTTTCACCAGATCAGGCCTCTCTGTGAACTTCTTCCTACATTGAGGACAACTGTAGTTGTTCTTCTCCTTCTCTCCATCCCAGAAGCTGCTGATACACGTCCTGCAGTAACTGTGTCCACAGGGAACGGTCACCGGCTCCTTCAGGAGGTCCAGACAAATGGAACAGGACATGGTTTCTGTCTAAGCTCCTTTCTACGCCACATCAGATATAGTTTTACCTCCTGAAAACAATTTGATCAACTTATAAATCAGTATTTCCTGGTTACACCCACATTCTCGTTAGATCTGAGTGGGAGGAACAAAGACATGTGCAGACAGAGAACAAGTGGAAGAATGTTGCTCTTTAAATGAACTGGTTTGACAGATACTCAGAGTTCAAAATCTGGAATGAGGGACAGTTTAAAGTGTTAAAGCTCAGACTGACTTTATAGACTTTCACCAGCCTCAGAGTAACTTTCACTTTCTGAAAACCAGTCAGAACGAGTCAACACCATCTGGTTACACCCATAAAGAAACTATAGACTGCAGTGAAAGAAAAGTGCATTCTGGGAAATGTAGTAATACAGAGACAGACAGTGAGGAGGAGGATGAAACAATGTGTTGTAAAGTCTGAAGAACAAGTCGATGGTTGACATTAAAAACTTCCTTTTATTATTACATTTAATGCTCACTGTAACTATGACTAAACACATGCTGTGAACCTCAACTACACGCACACACACACACACACACTCGCTCTCTCCCAGAATCCCCAGCAGTCCTCAGTCACTCCTCGAAGGCGCGCCCCAACCTGGTTGCTATGACAACATCTCCAGCCAACACAAACAGTGTAAATCCCAGTGAGAGAACAGGTTTAAAGAGCAGAGATCATGTGATTAACAGCACTTTGCTGACACATAGAGGAAACTCAGGAAAGTAGAATGACAGAGTGTAAAAAGCTCCTGGTGGAACAGTCAGAGAGGGTCATGTGATCATCTTCTGTGATGCCTCATTGGAGGCTTTAGGGCTCATGTCTAGAGAGGTTGAGATAATAATGTTCATCTTAGTCCAAGCTCATCATCAGGTGTGGCTGTTACAGTCAAACTTAACAGAGGCAGCCAGGAGAATGCTGTGCAGCCTCCTGGTGGAACCTTGGGAGATATTTGGTCCTGCAGCCCAGGAACAGCTGGAACAAACCATCCAGACGGGGCAGACCAGGCAGCTGCTTGTAGGGCTTAGCCTGACGTCTCCTCCTGATAGACCACCAGCTGGCAGGCCTAGGGGTCCCTAGGCTGCTTTTGGAATGCTCTTTATCATGGCCGCCACCTAAACACTTCCAGAAATTAAAGAAAAGTGGATAGGAAAGGAGATAGGAGGGACTATTGGAACACACTCTTCATGAACAGCTGGAATGCCCTGAAACTTACATTATACTATTATACTATAACTATACATTTTAGTCCAAAGACTAAAACTAAATGAAAATTTTATTTCTAAATTAACACTAATTTGGATCAAACTAGTAAGATTGAACAATTGTCCAAGTAACACCCGATGATCCCATGACTCATTAGTGTGCAGTGGCACAGCTTTAGAAACCAAGTTAGAATATGTGTTTACCAGACGATGGAGTGATGTCAGATACCATTGCAGTGAGAAAGTCATAGGTTTGATCCCCAGGCCTCACTATTAGATCAGACCCACACCTCTGATATTTCTAACACCTCAGTGGGGGAGCAATATAAGTCCTAACTGGGAAACTCATAATCTATCGTTCATTTGTTCAGCATCACAACCAAAGTCCAACTTGTTTTCCATCAACATTTTTAATAGTATTTTCTCATTTTTTCTCACTGGAACCCTTTGCTTTAGTTTCTAAAGATCTTGCCCAGTGAAAATACTCAACCTTGTCTCACTCCAAAGCGTCTAATGTCTACGCTTGTACATAAACAAAGCGTACATAGACTATACATCATCTGCCCAGTGTTTTCTATCAAGCATAGATTCTTCCTGCTTTATCCTGTTGCTATGGTGTTGCTAAGGACGCTTAGAACTTAGCAGAATGAAGTTGAATCACGGAAGGTGTTTAGTATTAAAAACAATTTTTTTTAGGTGATTTATTTATTTATTTATTATAATTATTCTTATTTCTATTTATTTATGTTACAATATATATTGACACCTCGAGACTAAAGTATAGTGTAAGTGTTTAAAAACTTGTAATGATGAAATGATGCAAATAAAGTTATCTATTAAAAAAAAACAGCCTTTACCTTAAAAAACTAATTACAGGCACTAAATAAGAATTTATTTTTTTTTAATCATTTTTTCTATAAAACATATTTAATCTATTTATGTTAAAAAAATTAAATTTAATATCTTGTGAAGTGACGTCATATCACACCATAAATAAACCAGGACAAAAATGACATTAAATGAATCACAGTCTGTTGACGTAGAGACCAAGCGGTTGTCCTGCTACACCTCTCGGCACGGCAAGTGTTAACCCGCTGTCATAGCCTGGGTCGCGTCCTCTCGCCCTACCCTTCGCTGGGCGAGAAGGTGAGGACCGTCAATCCCTCTTGTGTTCAGCGAGGGAGAGATCAGTACAGGGTTTGCGGCCCTCTCACAAGACGAAGTCCGGTCTGACGATTCTTATACCGACCCGTAGGTCCTCTAGTACTCTATCGCCTCCCTTCGGATGCTGGTCGCCTTAACCCCTTTCTTGAGTACGTTTCTCGGTAATGTACCTCGGCCAACTGTTACCTTTTAATCCCTAATACCTTATGAACTAACATATATTATTGCACTGAGCATCTAGCCCTCAGACAGGAATTTCCTGAAGGGTTTTCTCCTAATGATTACCAGCAGATTGAGTGATCAGTACTATGACTGACACTTACCAGAGGTCTAGGCGTAGGCTGTCTCAAAATACAGTGTCACCAGACAAAGTATAGAAGTCTTCTTTAATTTTACAATTAAAGAATTGATTTATTCAAAAAACAAAAGATTCAAAAATAAAAGATTCAAAAGTATGTGTAAGCTCGCAGGCTTAAGTCTTCAATCAATCAGCAACGGGGTCGGTGTCTCATAATTCTACCCGGAGGGAGTGCTCCTGCAGCCGCCAAAGCAGCACAAGCCCCAGACAGCAAAGCTCCACTTTCCGGATCAATAGTCATTTGTTGTTGGATTGCCAAGAGCGCTTGGACAACTTCAGTCATCTTCTCGAATAGGCTGGTTTCAGGAAGTGGAGGTGAGGAGGGTATATAGCTGCTTGACGGCACTTCTGGGGGCGGCTCTTCCCTTTTGACTTGCCGTCTCTCCCCAGTACGTGGCATTCCCATTGGCATACCGTGAGATACCTTGTAGGTTCCCCATGGGAGTATTTCCACGGCACAGTCAGGAGTATCTCTTTTTACTGGTGATAGCGCTTCCAGACGCATTCGCATAAACTCCAGGACTGATGGAACTTCCCCATCATTCCATGGGAAAGGGACTTCTCCCTCGTCCCATGGAGGTGGCGACATCGGAGATTCTCGGATGGGGGCTTTGTCGCCAACTCTGTGAGCTGGAGTTCCCGCCCCTTCATCACTGTCGCTGTTCCTTCGTGCCATTGCCAGGGATCTGACATCCGTCACTTTGATGCGTTTCTCGCTGATGCCTCCCCAATCCCCCACCTCCATCTCCTCATCTTCAACTCTTCTCTTCGGGGATGGAGTTGTACCTTCCTTTACCTGCGTTCTTTCATACATATTCACATAATGTCTGGGGCAGTCATTCTTGGGGCAATCATTCTCATCTTCTCTGACAATTTTGACCCCTTCAGCTTGAGTTAGTGCCTCAAGTAAGTCACTGTTCCAGTTGTCTTCACCTTCTCCTGCCCACAACACTTTTTTGGCTGAGTCTTCCTCATCCTTTGGGTATCTTTCCCAGACACTTCCCATCAGTTCATAGTCCTCAAATTGTGGTACTGTCTTTTTGCACATCTCATTCACATTTCCTACCCATATTCTCTCTACTCTAATTCTGAATTGATTTCTTCCAGTAGAATGGATGTGCCATGCTCCCATTCCAGTTGTTACCTATATGTTTTGGCTCATGAAAGAGGCGTTTCCATGATCGAGTTTTTCATAAAAGTGTCTCATTTTTCCCCCTGGGTGGATTCCAAATGGAAGTGGGAGCAGGCAATCGTTTCCCTTTCCTGGCACCAGTCCCCCTTCCCACTCTGAGAGTTGCATTCTTCTGTGGTATTTATCCCCTCTACTTCTTCTTACAACCCTTTCTAATCTTATTACCACATTAGAAGATCTGGTGGGGGCACACCAACGAGCACTTCCTCTTAAAGCCCAATTTAGCCTTTCATGGGGATTTTCTCTTCCCCTCACCATGTTTCTCCCATCTGTTGGTTTTGTTTTTGGCTCTGGAGAGAAGACATACATCCTCTGTACAGAAAGCCAAAACGGTGGTTCGTTATCAAATGGTTCCACCAACATTTCCCACAATTCCACTCCCATTCTCGTATCTATTTTATCCAGGGTTGGAAGTGTATCCATCCCCCAACTGAGTACCCCATTATGATTCCCATTGGCGGGGATATCCACCCCTTTTGGTAGTACTCCAGGGCACCAATGGTGGCTTCTTTCTGAGTGGATGAAGGATGACTGTACACTTATAACTTCCTTCATTTCCCCTTGTGACTATTCCTTTAGTTTGCAGGAGAGTGCCTTTTACAGGTTTCCCTTTCTTTTGTTGCATGTTAATTCTCAGCCATACCTCAGGAGGAAGGAGTATTGCCACGGCTTTCCTCTTGTGGTATGGTCTATCTGTCATGTATTTGTCGCATTTTTCAAGGAGTCCGGTATTCCATAGTATTCTTTTTTTCTCTGATTTCCACGGGATGATTTGGGTCTTCTTCTACATCTAACCACCATAAGGTCTTCTTCAGGGACTTTTCCAACGATTGCGGAGACATATTTAGTTGGATCTTTTGAATGCTTTTCCACGGCTTCAGTAATTGCTTTCCCAAACCAATGACCTTTTGGCACCACTGGTGGGTCCTCCCGCATCGCTAGGTTGCCATCCTGAAAAAGATATTTAATGTTTATTTCTTATTTTTACAATAGGAGAGGGAACTAAGACCCCTGGCTTCCACATCTTCTTTCGTATTGTAATTCCTACCATGAAACCTACAAATATTTGCATTACCACTAAGGTGGATTGCTGTAGACAGATCAATACTGTCCCAGACAACATAAATAATCCCCAAATTGTTGCAAGTTGCCAAACTGCTTGCCTGTGCCTTTATGGCCACACGCAGTACAGTATCAGCAACAAGCAGCAAGCTCCAGTAACATACAAACTGGCCCCAATTAATCTGTAATAATTCCCAGGCAAATATGTAATGCGAATGATTGTCATTATCCCATCAATTGCATATATCACAGTGGTTAATATCCAGAAAACGTCTTCATGTTTGGGTAATGGCAAGCCTGCATGTGAAATAAATGAAACTGCCATAGATGTATGTAGGCAGGTTACGCCCATGACACATCGTCTGCAGATTCCAAATATCATCATTAACGTTGATGTGATCAACAATTTAATTTTATCTTCAGTAGTTTCCTTATTACTCATCAAGAAAAGTAATCCTATTATTTCTATTAACACGAAAAAATCAGCATTGACTTTACTGATCGGATGAATGAGAGTTACAAATTCCTCCAAGGTTTCGTTGGTCTGGTTTGACATTCCTGCCATTTTTCCGGTGCTTCTCGGGGTAGAGGGTATCTGTAATCAAAGAGGTATCTTGTAAGACAGCTCCTTGTTTACATTATCTGTTTTTGATCCTCAAGTTAAATACCCTGCTACCTCGTCACCCTCATGCGTCATTCACACCATGCTGCTTCCTGTCAGAACGACCGCATCCTGTTTACTCTTTTGCCCTATTTTATATCACTTCTTTTCCTTATAGATTGGTTTGCTGTGTCTTGTATCGCTTTTCTGTGCTTTCCTTTTCTTCTTCTCTTCTTCATGTTTGCTTAACAGCAAATGCAGTTTTCACAGGTGAAACCCAAAGCCAAAAACAAGAACTGTTTAATGTTTAAGCAATCAATCTAAAAGGCAACACCTGAGCAACTAGAAACACCATCAGTCACGTGTTCCAATACTTTTGCTCACTTCAAAAGTGGGTGGGTTCAAACAAAAGGTGCTCTGTCCTGAGTTTTTTTTTAACACATCTAGATGTAAATACAATGAAATAAAAGCTGGAATTCTAAACTTTTGTCTCATTCATGTTTCGATCTGAAAATCAAATGTCTTCAGTATTCAACAAAAACAAAGGAATTGACCTTACCGTTACACTACTTTTGGAGGGGACTGTATACCGTGCTCATTAAAATGGCCATATCTTGAAATCTATTTACCTAACACATTTTAACAATTTCTGAGACAAAAGTGTGTGGGGCCTTTGCTGAAATGGCATGACATGACCTTTTTTCAAGAGAGTTCTAGAAGCAGTTTAAGGTTTAAGGGACTTTAAGGTCCCACAGTGGATTTAAACCAACGACTCTCTGGTTTCAAGCCTGCTTCCCTAAGTATTACATTGTCTTTCCCTGTTTAGATTTGATACTTTACTGGCTGTTAAACTTCCAAACATGCTAATAATGGTTAATGGAGTCAACTACTGTTATTAATGTTATATTTATATGCTTCAGATGATTTATGGAAGCTAGGTGAGTTACGCAAGAAGTTTGATATGTCTGTTTTCTACACTCAGCCGCTTGTTTAATGGGGAAAAATACCTTGGAAATGTGTGATATGGTTCTAAAACATGTACGTTTGGTTCAGTCTCAGTGAAATAACAACTGACAAATCACCCTCAAGTTTTCTATGAATTCCCACTCACCTGTGAAACTTATGCATTTTTTAAAATTTGTTCATATAGTTTTCAGCTCATTTTCCCTGCATCTAAAAAATCTCATCCCAGTTTTTTATTTAATGTTTGAAAGAAAAGTAAATATAGAAGACATCATTTTTCCATTTGTTATTTTTCTATTTTCTTTTGTGTCTTTATACAGAAAAACATTAGTTGATGTTAGAATACAAATATGTGTTTCATCTTCCCTACAGTGGCAGATACGCTGTGTGACAAGTTTTTGCCAAAAAAACAAGGAGAAAAAAAAGAAATCCCACGCAACCGTGTAATTACTTAGTGCGAGATTTTAAACAAAATTATAAGCAAGGTTTTATGCACTTTTTGTTAGACATTCAGTCAGCCGTTTTCAAGGGAAATATAGCGTGTAGATGCGTGATACTGTCCAAAAACATCCATGTGAGTCACCTCTGTGTCATATTTGGGTGAATTCAAAAAAGTAATTCATTTTGATTCATTTCAGAAAGTGATCATGAAAAATTGGAGGTCCCATTATAGCCACGATCTGAGTTGGTTGTATTTATTGTTCTTTTGTATTATACATTTTGTGTGTTTAAGGGCACAAAGTAAAAAAAAAAAACGGTTCCACATCTTAGAAAATCTGCAATCTGCGACTCTCTTTACAACCAAGCACAACAACAAACAACAACAGTCTCTTCTCTGAGAAAGAACGTGATCTCGCCATCTGTCCGAGATCTTTCGCTTGTTGCAGAGCTTTGAAGGTGCCAACAAATGTTTTCCTCTGACTAAGCAGCCGGTTGGCCCGCAACCTCATTCATATGCTACGTTTCATCTTGTTATCCCAGAGCTGGATGTGGCTCAGCTTCACGGTTTGTCAGTGAGTCGTGGTTTGGGAAAACGTCACGCTAGCTAACCCTCTGTTAACGGAGTGAAGGGGAGGAAACGTGATGCTACAGCCCAGAGGGGCTTTAGGTTTGAAGCAGCAAACGTGTCAGAGGATCAACACCTTCAGAGTCTCCGGGGTGAAAATGATCCGTCTGTCAGAGCTAAGCTAAGTCGGCTTTTGATGTGGCAAAAAAAAAAAACCAAAAAAAAACAACAACGATCCCCCATTTCCATAAATCCTTCCCATGATGAGCACTGGTTGTCCCGACACTTCACAGTTAGAACTCACCTGGAGTGAGACCTTATGGTGGTGTTTGTATGCAAACAGGCAATCTTAGTCCCATCAGTGTTTCTCAGCCGTAGCAAACCTTTAGGAGGCCTCGCTAACGGCTTCAGGATGAGGCTAATGGCTCGGATGATTGCTCAGTGAGAGAGGAACGCTACCTCTAATGGATGCTTCTGCTCCCTCACATGTCCACTTCCTTTTAAACACCATGTGGTGGATGAGTTTTTTTCTTCTTTTTTACTAACCTAAATAAAACCTGCAACCTGCCATCACACGTGCCTGCAGGAAGTGATGAGTTCTACTGGGAGGATTGGATTAATTAGCATTACACTGGAAAACGGTGCAAACTGACCATAAATGTGTGTTAGAACAGAGATTTCTGTGTTGCCTACAAGGAATTTCACACGTTTAGGTGTTTTCTATTGCAACTCTATTATTTCACTTTTAATTATTGCATTATTGGGCTTTAGGAGGCGGAGCTAGGCTGTGGAACAGTTGCAGGGACAAGAAGCAGAATTGTCTTAAATAAGCACCATCGCCCCAAAGAACGAGCTAAACAGTTTTTATTATAAAATCACTGTTAATCAAGGGTTTGTGTTTTTCAAATATTTTTTAATCATTGAACTCAAAATAGGACTTAAATAATAGGTTTCTGTGGTCAATCATCATATCAAAATAAAAGCACACCATCTTTTTAAAATAGGTCTGTGACCCACTACTGCAGTGGTTCCCAAAACCTTTTCTGTTGCGCCCACTTTGAGGAATAAAACATTTTCAAAGGCATTGCAACAAAATGGGTAAACATGTTTACCGTAATTAAAAAAGGTCGAAATAGTTTTTTCTTTTTCTTCAAAACTCATAAAAATAACATTCATAATAAAATTATCTGAGTGCAAATAATATTTTTTAACCAATTTTTGTGCTCAATAATAATTAATAATATCTTAATAAATTAATAATATAATAATAGCAAGAGTATCAAGCATTAAAACTACCCTCTGTTGCCCCCAAGTGGCTTGTTTCAGGTAAATAAATGTATTTTTACACTAAAGACTGACATAACTTCCAAAGATTATAACTATCTTAAGCAATATTTTAAAATTGTAGAAACATGACTTTATTTTGATTATATTGCAGCTTCAGGCTCTCACATAACTCAGATGATCCCTGGTGTATCAGATATAGTTTGGTGTGAATTGTTGCTGGATTGGAGGTTTTTCTACTTCTGTATCTCATCATTGATTTAGAATAAAGATTAAAAAAAAGAATAAATATGTCATCATTATGATTTGATGTTTGAGGTATTTATTGTTAAATTGGATCTATATTTGTCCGAAGTGTAAATGTCATTCTAACTAAAACCAGCTTTAAAGCGTTAAACAGGCTTAGCTTGATTTTCATCTGCACTTCTTCTCCGAGCCGTTAAGTCCCATCAAGATGATTCAGCTCTTTTCTTTTTTCTAAACTGTTGTTCTTTTCCAACGCTCCCAAACACTAACCATTAAAACCATCAGAGCGTACATTTAAAAGCCTGTTTGTGATCAAACTTTCTACTCAATTAGGCCTCGGGATAATATTTGGAGAACAGTTTAAAGACGTAGCCATGCCTTAAATTTACATTTCACTGTCACTCCTCCTGAGTCGTTGATACCAAACAAATGACCACTTTGTCCCCAATCAGCGGCCATTATTGTGTGTGTGTGTGTGTGTGTGTGTGTGTGTGTGTGTGTGTGTGTGTGTGTGTGTGTGTGTGTGTGTGTGTGTGTGTGTGTGTGTGTGTGTGTGTGTGCGTGCGTGGCAGATGACCTCATTAGCCGCTATCCAGACCGTTAACGGTGTATCGGTGCTGCAGCATCAGCAGAAATGCTGTAATTAGCTGATCTCAAGTCTTTTTTACGTGAAAGTTGAACTCAAGTTGGGGGTTGGATTCCTCTGGGGTGCAAACACCCCAACAGCACAGACAGAGGTGTAAAGAGTACTTATATATCTTACTCAACATGAAATACAGTGACTGGATTGAAATTGTACTTAAAGGGGACATATTATGCTAAATACACTTTTTTAGCCCTTAAATGCATTTTTGTTGTATATTTAGAGTGCTTAGAAGTACAGAAAAAATCTAATTAGTCTCTTCAGGTGCTCCGTTGATATCTTTATTTTCTGTTTTGGTCATATTTTTCAATCTGTTTTGATTTTTCTAATCTATATTATGTTTTTTGAACAATAACGTCACAGTATTTGCAGCAGAACTGCCAAATTAGGGCATCGACTCCAGGTCCAACACTTAGAGCAATCCGCCATTTTTATTTCTCACTTTTATTTTGTAGTCCAAGCTCAAAGATGCCGAAGTTACGAGAGGATAAGTCAAAATGTTGGGTTGTTGGATGTAGTAACCCACACGCTTCATTACACCGTCTCCCAGCATCAGAACCTTTTCGAAGTGCCTGGTTGAGTTTTATTTTTTATGGAAATGTACCCACATCTGTGGGTAAGGTCATTTTTGTGTGCGTGAAGCACTTCAAGGATGACTGCTTCATCAACCTCCACCAGTATAAAGAAGACTTTGCCTGATTGAGGGTTCAATTCCTTCTATCTTTGGAGACAATGAACAGAGCACTTCGGTAAGCTGTAAATAACGCTAAAAAGTGTGATGATAAGACGTCCCTGTCATTGTTTTGTTAGAATTAGCATTAGCATTAGCAGTTGCACCGTCTTCATTTGTTAGCGCCGTGTGCTCGTTTTAGATCCTTGATATGGCCTTGCTCCGCTGGGTCCGACTCTGGCTCGAACATGTAAGGCTGGATGGACAAGTCTTCTGTTGTTGACATTTTGTAAATAACGTGTGAATAAACATTTTCTGCGCCGCTACATAATCGTATCTCTTCTATCAAACTACAAAAATGGCCGAACAAGGTGGAGTTGAACCAAGTGTCACCTCTGCAACCTGGAGAGGGGGCGGGGTATGAAGTGTCTCATTTGCATTTAAAGAGACAGCACCAAAACGAGTTGCTCTTAGAAGCACATCAGAAAAGGGTAGAAAAGGAGCCTGTGGAGCTATAATAATGAGGAATTCAGACCCAAGCATTGCAGTTCCGCTTTATATAAACCACAACTGTATGATTTATATGTAAAAAAGAAGGACTTTAAGGCATGATATGTCTCCTTTAAGTAAAAAGTAGCTCAATGAAATAGTACTCAAAGTAAAAGTTACTAGTTATATGGGAGTTGTAGGAGTTGGTTTGAATAAGCTGATGCTTCATACTACTCCTTTTTGGACATGTTGAGTCTCATTAATATTGTTGAATTGACAATTCTTGTTGATTTGAGCTTTGTTTGTTTTTGAGTTGAATTTACAGGCAGCAGGTTTGTTGGTGTTTGAAGAGTTGCAGTGTGTGTTTTGTGTGTGTGTGTGTGTGTGTGTGTGTGTGTGTGTGTGTGTGTGTGTGTGTGGGTGTGAATGTGTAACTAGACGGTGATTCATTGCCTGTTAGTGGAGAGGATGGAGGAGTCAGAAAGAGGCGAGGGACATCCATGAGAGAGAGAGAGTGATGAGATTGTCTCTGTGCCAGCTAACCTGACCGTTAACCATGTTCAATCAAAGGTTAATATTCAGTCTTATCAGACAAGCTGATGGACAGTAAGGAGTAAAGAATGCAAAGCCTTCAGCATCACTGGGAAAGTTCATGACCACGTACTGAACAAGCTCAAGCTGGTTGGTTAAGAACTAGTCCGGGTTAATCTTTGTACTGAATCAGGACTCATAAATCCATTGTCTTCACATAGTTTCAAACTGCTATCTGTAGTTTCTGAGAAACGTCTTGATGTCCCGCCCTAAACAGCCTCACTTCCTCCCACTGCCTCGGCCAATCTACCAGAAGCCACGCCTCTACTTTTCTGCATGCAGATTGCGAAACATAACAAGGTTGCATTGGGTCACATTGATGTAGGTCTATGGGTCAGGTATGAAATCATATTTACCTGTTTGCTGTTGTGACGCACAGCCTTGTTTCTGTGCACAGTTCCACATTCACTTTGATTGACAGTCTCAAAAACAGGAAGTCAAAGCCTATTGGCTGGGCGCGCTCGGCGATCATTTCCATTTGTATAGGTGTCTATAGGACGAAGGAGGGACTTATATATATTAATGTATATGAATGACCACTGGCAGTAGAACATAGTAATAGACTTTTTTGCATTTTAAAAGAATCATACATAAGCATAGATTTCTCAGAAACTCCAGATATCAGCTTTAGATCAATAAATCGAAGATCCATCCATCCATTTTCACATCCGCTTGGTCCTTTTTTTTCAGGGTCGCAGGGGTCTGCTGGTGTCTATCTCCAGCTCTCATTGGGCGTAAGGCAGGGGTACACCCTGGACAGTGCAACGCACACACACACACACACACACACAAACAACCACTCACACTCACTCCTCAGGGTAATTTAGAGACTCCAATCAACCTACCAGTGGTGCTATTGGATTGTGAGGCCGGAGTACTCAGAGAAAACCACGGGGAGAACATGCAAACCCAGGACCTTCTTGCTTTGAGGTGTTCATGCTAACCACTACGTCCTAAATTGAAGATCATAAAATGTTGAAATTGCCGCACTAAAGTAATTTTGATCTCCCTGTAAACACTCGGTTTTTTTTACTTTCTGGGAAAAGTTTCACGTATTGCATTGTGGGATGTGGAGTCCAAGAGACTTAATAAAAGTGGCTCCAACTTTGAGTTTGGTTAATGTGGATTTGATTTAGAACTGGCTTTGTTCTTTTGTTTTTTGTCATTTTCATACTAAAAAACAACGATGAAACTATTGACCTATATATCGATAGATGGATCAATATCTAAATATCACCCATGTTTATCTCCCATACTTGTATGTCAGACTGACAGCAGCTCATTTAATAGAGTACCTGCACTTGTGTTTTTCCAACTTAAAGAAGCATAGGGCAGGATGTCTAAATCAGACTCCATAGTGACACAGCTGTGGTTAGTGTAACTGCAGCCATTGGCCAAACCGCTGCAGGGGCATCAACTGTTTACAGTTGATACTGTGGCTAGAGGATGGATACCTGACCGAACCCTGATGGGACCCAACGACACCAGATGAGTCGGGTTTGGACAGATATTTAGAACTGGTGGTCGTGTTCGGTCACATGCAGTGTTCTTCCTTTCCTGCTGCAGCTGCTATAGCCCTGCAGACTGCAGCTTTATCTGTTACAGTGAGAGCTGTGATTCACGGTGCAGGGAGGATGGTCAATTATAAAGAAATACACAGTTGAAACATTGTTTTTTCTGCACAATAACATGGATTATTCTTATCTTTGATACATGGATTATGTAAATAGATCTGATGATGGTCTCTTGCGTGCACTGCGCCCCTGTTTGTGTTTCACTTTCTCTTGTTACCCATGAGCTGATCTGATGTTGACATTAACAGTTGTTTGTCAATAAAATCAGTGTTTACCACTAAAACAAACATGAATATGTGATTTCTTTAAGAAAAAAATGAGGTTTTCACTGTTGGGTTGGATTCAGACGAGGAAATGCGTTCTGATCCACACTCCAACTGTGACACGGTTATTTATTTACTCTCTGTTCATGTGACTGTTTACTGCTCGACATGTGCACATGCCTGTGCGTACATCTGTGGAACCATACAGTAGTTTAGTCCACTGTGCTTGTCTTCTTTCAATCTCCAAGCCGTCTTCATCTCATTCTTCTTTATTTACGAGTTTATTTCACGTCTGCAGAACTGCGCGAGAAATTCACGCCCACAACAGCAGAACAAACTGTATCACACAGTCTGTTCAAAGCAATAGGTAGAAATGTGTGTGTGGGCTCATTCTCTTTAGTTTAGAGCGCTTCATCACCCATTAGCATTAAAAAAACTTAAAATGAATTTATATTTTTTCTCAAATCCTGCCTTATGCTCCTTTAAATCACTGATCGACTTTTCATATGTAGTGAAAAACCTCGTGCTCTGAAATCTCACCTGATTTGGCGTGTTTATTTATGTCAAATCGTATGAAGTTAAATATTATTGATCTGTAGATATTAGACACAGCTTTTTAACTGTTTGATTGAGTAGTTTTTTAGTGTATCGTTGTTTTTATGTGCGTCGGCCTCTCCTCCTCAGCCTCTGATGTCGGCTGTAAAAGCAGAAATGGTCACAGTGTTATTGCTGCGTCTCAGGCGTGAGAATTCCCCCCATGTGGGCTGAGAAAGAGAGCGTTTGCTGTTGATTTCTACGTGAGCTGTGGCTCACGCTCCAAGGAACTTTTTCATTTAAGGTTTCTTGGTTTTGTCTTTTGTTTTTTTCATCGTTTGTTCATTTCCATTTCCTCGCCTCCTCGGTGAGACGAGAGCTGGCGGTTGGAGCTCAGCCAGAGACAAACCGGGAAAGACAAGCAGTCGTTCCTTCACTGCACTCTGAGTTTCCCAGAAAAAGGGATTATAAAAGCATTTGAAAAGCAGGAATGACAGAAACTAAATCACAAACACAACAACAGAAATAAAAGCCTTTTTATTGTAAGTGTAAAGAGGTTATTTAATGGAGTCTTGCCTCCAAATCAAAAGGAGATCAAAGCCACAAAGTGCACAAGACCAGTTCCTTCTGTTTGTCCCACACCACCCACTGGAGCTCAAACTGGGAGAGATCACAACCCTACACCAGAGATGGATCCGAGGGCCACATTATCAACACTTATGTTAGAATAATGTGGCTTCTCCATGTGTCAACTTTCAGGCCTGACTTTATATAACACTAATAATCCTTAAAAGTATAGTTTCAGACCCGATCAAAACGTGGTGTGTAAAAATAAAGATGTTATGAGCCCCTTCCTCAAATCCTTTAAATTGGTAATATTTAATATTATTTAATTCATTTGTTTCACATAAATACAGGTGAACATGCAAAATTGTGTATGTACAGTATATGGTTGTGACATGAGATGGATTCTCCCATTGTCGAGTTGTTCTTGTTGTCCTAAATGTTTTTGTTCCTAAAATTAAACCCAATAAAAAATAAATGGGAAAAAAAAAAATTAGAATAATGACCAATCTGAGGATTAACACAGGTTGTACAATTTATTTTTGTCATCATTTATGGGGGGATTTGGAGTCTTTTTGTTTATTTTTGTTATTATTTTGTATATTTTTCTCTCATTTTGTGTGGTGTGTTTCCCTCATATTTTTGTAATCTGTTGTGTGTTTTTTAAGTCGTTTTACGGTATTTTATTTATTATTTTGTTGTTTTGTCTTTTTTATCGTGAACTTTGTTCAATTCCTTTCCTTGGGAGTCATTTTTTTATATTTGTTTTGTTGCTTTGTATAATTTTCTGTGATTCTGTTTATTTTTGTCGTTTTGTATATTTTTCCCTCATTTTATGTGTTTTTGTTGTTGTTTTGTGTGTCTGATATTTGTGTGCATTTTTGTAGTCATTTGTGTGTATATGAATTTTTTTTTTCTATTATTGTTGTTTTTGTATTTCTTCTGTTATTTCGTGTGTTTTTATAGTCAAAGTTGGTTTTTTTTAAATAATGTTTTGCGTATTTTTGTTGTTATTTTGTATATTTTTCTCTCCGTTTGTTTTTAGAGTCTTTTTTGGTTTTTGGAATAATTTTAGTAAATTTTTTGTCGTATAGTGGGATTTTGGAGTCATTTTGTGTTGTTTTTTGTGAGTTCATTGTCTTTTTGTTTGTTTTTGAAGTAAAATGTGTCTATTTTTATGTTGCATGTTGAATTTTTTTGACTCACTTACTTCAAGCGCCGCACAAAATTAGACCGTGGGCTGCATATGGTTTTATCAGACACTTGTTGCGTTGTGTCATCACGTCTCCCAGTCGTTGTGACACATTAACGTGTCATCACTGTGAGCCGTGATCCAGCCTCTCTCTGACACGTCAAGGCCTTCACACACAGATTCACTGCTGTTGTTACAACTTCAGTTATTGGACAGCAGATGTTCTGTGTCTTCAGACGACAGAATAATAGTTTATTTCATCTTTAAACTTTCCATGTTTGTCATTGATGAACAATGAGATCAAACTGAGCAAATCCCACTAACCTCACTCACTCTCCCACTTTTAGCTCCATCTGACACTTTGCTAAACTCCAAACCATGACTCTTCCATTGGAGATGTCAAGCTTTGTTACTCTAGGAAAGCACACGAGCGTTGAGCTACATTGGTTCGACTCGGTGGAAAATATTTGTGTGCAGATTCAGACTCTGATGGACTTTATTGTCAGCGAGAGCTGCAGGAAAGACACTGACCTAAAAAAACAGGAAAACACACACATCCGTAACAGTGAGTCGTGCACACACAGGAATGCATGTGCTAGTAGAATATGAGTAAACATGTACATGCTCGTTATTCATTAACTGTGATCAAACTGATGAAAATTTAAATTTATCATTAAAAAAACCTCCAGTTAAACCCCTTCAATTAAAGACAACTACAGTATATTGTTATTATTAGTTTTCTGAAAATAAGCTTTGACTGGTCGGAATTACATTACATATATATATATGTACTGTATATATCTGTGATGTAAATTCTGGATGCACATTTAAGCATTAAATGTTAAAGTGACATGCAGTAACCTATCTATTTATCTTTCTATCCGTGCTTGTAAAACAGACATGTGCAACTGGCAGTCTGGGGGCCACATGTGGCCCTCGGTCTAATTTTGTGCAATTCCCATAATAAACACACTCGATAGGAAATGACAGAAAAATATAAAAACAACAGCAAAAATACAAAAACACACTAGATGACTACAAGTATGCATAGAAAAACTTAAAAATATACAAAACAACAGCAAAAATACGGAAAATGACTACAAAAACGCACAAGACAACAGCAGAAAAACACAAATTCAATTTAGTTTAAAAGGAAAAAAAAAACCGCTATATGACTAGAAATACACTTTAAAAAACGGGGGGGGGGGGGATACAAAACAACACCATAAATACACAAAATGACTACAAAAATGCCCAAAAACAACAGCAAAACACAAATTCAATTTAGTTATCAGATGACTACAAATATGCTTAAAAGAAATCCAAAAACACACAGGAAGCCTCCAAATACAAACAGAACAACAGCAAAAACACACAAAAATTAGAGAATATTTTACAAAATGATTCAAACACACAAAATGAGAACAGAAAAATACACACTTACTTCAAAAACATACAAATTGACTCCAAAATCACTCAAAATGATCAAAGAATTTACACAAAATGACTCTTAAACTCCTGCAAATAATTATTTGTAGTCTAAAATAAAAACGTAACCATAGTGAACTGAGCAACAAACGTACAGTTTTACCTGTTGCTTGTACAATTTTTCAGGTTAAATCTATTTAAATGATTAAAGTTGTTTCATGTCTTCAATCTGAATTTTAAAGACTAAAACAAGCATTAATATTTAAGCTAGCTGTGACATGCTAACCTCGCTAACCCATTGTTGACTTCAAGGTAAAAACGTGTGTATATAATTTCAAATTACTCAAACTTTACAGTAAAAAAAATGATCCAAAAAGTCATGAAATATAGTTTAATTTCCATGTTTTGAGCTTAGTAGCTTTACAGCTGGAGTGACAATTGTTGTTTTTCATAAAGTTTTATCCTCAGGGCCGGTGTTTGTACGAGTGAAGCTTTTTAAACATGGTTGTGTCCCACTGTGAGTTAACTCCTCTTATTCAGAACCTGAAACTAGCGCTCACCGTTTGACCTCCAAACGTCTCCTGTTCAGGGACAACATTGACTTTATTCTGCTGTGTGTGTGTTCCTGTTCGCAGTCAGAAAGATCCTCAGTTTATTTTGGCAAAATGAACAAATGAGTTGCGTCTAAAGTTTAAAACTGTCTGTAAAAGAAGTTTATTTTGCACCGTTAGCAAAACTTTAGCTTCTGACTAGCATAGAAGAAGCTACAGTGATGCTAACGGCTCAAGGTTGATGGTGTGATCTCTACGTGTGTGTAAATATTGATGTTTATGGAGTTTTTCTTCTTTTTTTAACAGATTCGAACCAGATAAGGACAGTTTTTCCTCTGGACTCCACAGGTGAGAACATGCATGACGTCTGAGGCTTCTGACAGTGAGTGTCGAACGAACCGGCTCTTTGACGTGAACGACGGGAGCCACTTTGTCTCTCTTTCTCTTTTTATTTCTCTTCATGCCGCATTTGATTGGTCAATATGTGTGTGCGTTGTGTCTGTGCTGAGAAGAAGGGGCCATGGTGTCACATTAGTTTCAAAATCCACACGCGTGAAAGCAACAACCACGCGCATTAAAACCCGTAGTTAGTGAGTGAGAGAGTAGGTGGAGCTGTATTACTAAACCACATTTTAGTTTCTTATGTAGTTCTTGAGATATTAGAAGCGTAATATTACGGTGGCTGGGAAGTGTCAGGTGAATGCATTTACAGAAACTAACACAAACGGGTCACAACACAAATGCGAAAAGGTCACAACACGAATGCAAAATGGCCACAACCGGAAGTGTTTCCGCAACGGAAGTGTTTCCGTAACGGAAGTGTTTCCGACGGACCGGTATTATGATATGATAGCCTAATATGAATAATATAAGAGTATCCTAACAACTTTCACTTACTTTCATACGTGTTTCGATGTCTTCTTCTTGTTCTTCTCTGTTCTGGCGGGTTAAAAACATCCACCAGAAACGTGTCCGTCTGTAATACCGGTCCGTCGGAAACACTTCTGTTGCGGAAACACTTCCGTTATGACCTTTTTGCATTCATGTTGTGACCTTTTTGTGTTTGTTTCTGTAAATGCATTCACCTGACACTTCCCAGCCACCGTAGAATATGGAAGAAAAGTAAGGACGTGCGAAAATCGAAGGTATTATCCGATCAAATTAAAGATTGACAGTGTGCCAATTGAATTATTACGGAACAATTGATCAAAATGTCAGAACTTTTAGAGACCGTAGTGCGTGAGATATCCTGAAAATGTGTTGAAATGACACGAAATACGTTTTACATAAATTCCTACTTTTACGGTGAGAGAATCCTTCATGTTATTAAATCGTGTGTTTTCTTTCCCTTTGTTGTGTCAGGTGGCGACTATCAAGACATCGAAGTCAACCTGCGGCGACAGAAGTCCGGGTTCGGGTTCCGTGTGCTCGGCGGTGATGAAGCCGGGCCGTCTGCGAGTCCGGAAACACGCGAGAAGGTTCGTACCGTCATTCCTCTTCCTCCCTCACACCATGCTCGTCCTGCTCCATTCGTTCTATTTAGTGTCCCATTGAAACGTTCCTTCACAGATTCTGATTGGCGCCATCATCGAGAAGAGTCCGGCCGACCTGGACGGGCGTTTGAGGCCCGGTGACGAGCTGCTGTTTGTGGACGGGATCGCAGTGGTGGGGAAAACACACCGATACGTCATCGACCTGATGCACGCGGCGGCTCGTAACGGACAGGTTAACATGGTCATCAGGAGGAGGAGTCAGGGCACAGGTAAAGACCAGTCGGGGGTTCTCAAGCTTGGGGTCAGCACCCCATTTGGGGTCGTGAGACACTAGGAGGCGAGTCGCCAGCTGCCTTCAAGAAACTAAGAATATTTTCTGAACAATTTGAGCCCATTTTTGCTTATTTTTACAAATTTTCAGCAGCTACACCAAACTTACTATATTTTAATCTATTTTCATTACTTTTTTTTGCCATATTTTTGCTCCTTTTAATGCATTTTTTGCAGTATTACTTTTTCAGTTCTGACACTTCTCCATCAATTTTTTTTCCACTTTCAACACATTTTCAGCACTTATAAACACTTTCCACCACTTTTCCACCTAATGTCACATATGTTGACCCATTGTTGTCACTTTTAATTCTTATTACCATATTTCATGCTTATTTTTGCCAATTTAACCTCATTCACGATTTTTCATGCCCCTTTTTTGCCAGTTTCAAATAATTGTTCCTACTTTTTAAATTGTATTCCATTCGGTTTCCGTTTCATTGGCTTTCCCTAATCAGATGTCATTACGAACCTTTAAACTTAACTAATTTACTATTATTATTAATTTATGTGTTTACGACAAATGCATGCAAGATTTTGCATGAGATTTAACCTCTGTCCGTTTGCTAAAGTTGCTGCATTAAGCCACTTGTTTTACGGTAAAGAATTACATGTAAGCGTATGATATTGTCCCATAACATGTCACTGAGTGTTTAGTCCATGTCATATAACTATTTCCATTTCAGGAGGTTCATATTTTGTCATATTTTGTGCGAGAATTGACATTTCCCTCACTTTGCCCACCCGTTTTAAGTCAAATAACATGTGTGTAAATGTGTGCTCTTGTCCCAAAACATGCATGTTAAGGTATATACTGTACCTTGTCAGATTGCAATTTCCATTTCATTTTGTTTGAAAAAAAAATAAAATAAATAAATAATATTGCCATTTCCATTTTTTCATCTCTTTTCCCTGATCGTGGATAATAATGGCTTTATTTCACTCTACAGGTGAAGCCTGTCCAGAAAATGGCCGCAGCTCAGGGTCCGTCTCCACACAGCACAGCTCACCACGCAGTGACCTGACGTACGCCAACACCACCACCACCCCCCGCACCGCCGCTTCAGACGGGACCCTGGCTACCAACCCCCAACCAAGCGACGTCCTGATCAACAGGAAGGAGAGCGAAGGCTTTGGGTTCGTCATCATCAGCTCACTGAACCGGCCTGAGGCGACCACAACCAATAGTGAGTCGTGCTAATGCAGACCAGTACTGGGATAACTGGGGTATGAGTCAGGACTTATACAACAATGTGTCGTATGTAACGGTCTGTATGCTAGTAGCACCGTCTAGTGAATACAATGAAAAATGGCTGTTTTTTGGACTCCATGGTCCCTTTTTATACTAGTTTTCCTCATCCACCAGTCCACCGCTCAATACCAGTTTATTCACCATTTGATACTGCACCGCAAAGACAGACTAAAGTTTAGAAACTGGGACTCCACATCCCACAATGCAATGTAATTTAAAAAATAGCAACAACTAGTTTAAACTGGCAAAAAATGGGAATTACAAATTATTGAATGTGGGTAAATTGGTGAAAATAAGCATGAATAATGATGAAAAGTGACAATAATGGGTCAACATATGCAACATTAGGTGGAAAAATGGTGCAAAGGGTTTATAAGTGCAGAGAATGGCTTGAAAGTGGAAAAAATGTGCAGAAAAGACATTGAAATTTGATGGAGACGTCGAAGAAATGGGAATAAAGTAGCAAAAATGCATTAAAAGGAGCAAAAATTCATGATGTGTATATATATATATATATGTATATATATATATATATATATATATATATTCTATCTATTCTATCTGTGACTATCTATATATATATATATATGTATATATATTCTATCTATTCTATCTATATCTATTCTATCTATCTATATATATATATCACAGTAATTTGCATGTTGTTGACTAATGAGGTTAAAAAAAAAAAAATTCAGCAGTTTAAAAATTGAGGAATTTAAATTGACTCTAAATCAGAATCAGAATTCCTTTATTGATCCCAGGGGGAAATTGCTTTTGTTACAGTTACAGAAAAAAAAAACGAATAAAAAACGTTAACAAATACAAAAGAATAAATAAACAATAAATAAGTGTATAATTAAGGAAAAGACTGTTAAAAATAGGGATCAGAAACACACATTACAGTAGTAGAAAATGAAGTAGGATAGATAATACTAATAATAATAATAATAATAATAATAATACAAATATATACCAATATGATTCAGATATTTACAAAAAATAATAGGAATATAGAAATATGATTTAGATATGTACAACAAATCAAAGTCATGGTTTAACATGGATGCCAGTCGATAATAAATTCTTGAGGAGAGCACGTTTATGGGACACTGAAAAAGTTAAGTTTGCTATAATTGCCAAGAAACATGGAAATAAGCACTTCTTTCACTGGTTTATCTGCATTAGCTGCTAGCTAAATGCTAATTGAAGAGGTGGTTCATTTTCTCTGTGACTTAAAGTCATGAGGAAAAGTTGCTGATGTGAGATTTCCTAAAAGGCCTCGATGATTCCAGTGCTTAAAGGTACGTTTTTAGGATAGAAATAGATCAATGTTGAGAGTTGGTGATAACAAAATGCGCTAACTGTGCTAATGCTCACCCACCGCCCGCACAAAACTTCACATTTTGTATGTAATTGTTTCCTTCTATTACAATGTTTTCTGGGCAATCCAGTGTTAGTACTCATACGTTAAGACTGAACTTTACTCTATATCTGGTTATAGACTAAAACATGAATTAAAAATGACAACAAAAATGCACAAAATGACAACAAAAACACAGAGAAAAGCCTCCAAAAACTAAAAATGATAATAAAGCTATACTAATTGAGAGTAAAATATACAAAATGACAACAAAACTATACACAATTCGTGTAAAATATACAAAATGGCAACAAAAATGCACAAAATTACAACCCAAACACACAGAATGGACTCCAAAAACACAAAATGACAACAAAACTATACACAATGAGAGTGAAATATGCAAAATGACAACGTAAACTCACCAAAATAACTCCAAAAAACACTCAATGACTGCAAAATTACATGAAAAACACACAAAATGGCTCCAAAAACACACCAAACCCTCTGTTCTGTCCACTGAGGTCATTATTCTAAATGATAATGTCTTTATTTATAGTTGAGGTGTGTGCAGAGCTTTTAGTTTCATGATGGATAGAAAGTGAAGCCCCTCACGTTGGAGCTGCTCAATAATAAATGCCCTTCCAGAATAAGTCAGTAAGACACAACGTCTCTGCTGTGGGAGCATCGGTACATCGCCCACACACTTACGTAAGCCTGGAGTGGAAAGGAAAAGGAGTTGGACCTAGTCAGTCAGTCAGTCAGTCAGTCAGTGTGAGTGTGAGTGTGTGTGAGCATCAGCAGCAGCAGCAGCTGTAACCACAGTGTGTGAATCCTTCCTCCCACAGTCGTGCCCCATAAAATCGGGCGGATCATCGAGGGGAGCCCGGCCGACCGCTCGGGGAAACTGAAGGTGGGGGACAGGATCCTGGCCGTCAACAGCCAGTCCATCGTCAACATGCCACACGCTGACATCGTCAAACTGATCAAAGACGCCGGCCTGAGCGTCACCCTGAGGATCATCGCACAGGAAGGTGAGAAAAAAATACACACACACAAAACACATAAAACATACAACCTGGAACGAACAAACACTGCAACATGTGAGAAGCTGCAGACTATTCACACCAGGAGGACTGACCTTACACAGACAAACAGAGGGTTTATTGTGTTTTTAGGGCCATTTCTGTGGATTTTTGTCATCATTTTGTATATTTTATTCTCATTTTGTGTAGTTTTGTTGTCATTTTGGAGTAATTTTGGTGCGTTTTGTCATCGTTGTTGTTTTTTGTTGTAATTTTCTGTATTTTACTCTCATTTTGTGTAGTTTTATTGATATTTAGTATTTTTATGAAGTCATTTTGGTTGTTTTAATGTCATTTTGTGTGTTTTGTTGTCATACAGTGTTTTTTGGAGTGATGTCGGTGTGTTTTTGTTGTCATTTTGTATATTTTACTCTCATTTTGTGCGTTTGTATTGTCATTTTGTGTTTTTGAATGAATGTGACCATCTAACAAAAATTAGATTTTCACATGGTTTTGAATATTAACTATAACTTCAACAAACCCCTGCAATGAGTCGGGACTTTCTTCAATATAAAAATTAAGTTACGACTTATACGACGATGTGACTTATATGTCGAACTTTAAGCTAGCAGCGCCATCTAGTGAGTAAATGATGTAATTGCTTGCTCTTTTGGTATTTAGATGCACACATTAACATTTGGACATGCATAAATCACAACTTTCTTGTAGAGATGTTATTTTTCTCTTCTTGCACGACTGGGCGTTAACCACATTTTTAAATGTTTTGGACAATAATCACTGCTGTAATTTGTCTTGGAATGACCTACTTCACATTCATAAGGAGTGAATATTGTAGAAACATGAGCATATCCACACCAAAGTCTATTAAAAAATCTGGGACTTTGGGGAAAATGTCTCCAATAACAGCAGAAAAAAGTGGCTACAGCCGTCGCTAGTCGCTTTGTGTTATAAAAAAGTCGCTGGAATTGTGTGAAAATTCAATGAATGTTGACATAAAGTTGCTAAATTTACAAAAACGCACGTCTCCCCCTCGTTTCTGGGAGATTATGAGTGTTTTTCAGGCAGGTGATGTTCATATGCAGGATACATGAAAAATTCATAAACAAAAACAAAGAAAAGGTAAATAATGTGAAAAAACAAGGACGTCTAAATTCTGTTCCAAACAAAACATCAGAAAAGTCATAACTTTTCTGCTTAGATAAGAGTAAAGGAGGCGTACAGTAAGTTACACAGATACATGATAAAGAAGACGCCAAACATGGCGTACATGAGCCTGTTGGAAAATAACATGAACATGGACAGATGGTAAAAGGGAAATTGCTGAGTCAGTCATGTCAACATAAGGATATGAACAGATCTCTGCGCAGACGAGACAGACGACCTCTCCATGTCTGAGACACGACTAAAGGAAACTTTAGGTTGGTTTTTCTTTCTGTATTTCAGAGATCAGCAACCCTCCGTCAGCCTCCAGCTCAGAGAAGCACAGCCCCAAGACCAGCACCAACGCCACGAGCTCCCAGTCCAACCCAGCCATGACGGAACCAGTCACTGGAGGCCATCAGTCCAACCCCGTTCCCCAGCAGAGCCCTGGGAGCCAGCTTCCCGTCGCTCCGCCACATTCTTACCCCCACGAGGGCAGGTGAGACAGGGGACCAGAGTTACATCTTCTAAACTCTTGTGCAGCCCCAAATCCCCAAAAAATGAATTCATGAAGTTTGAATGAATATAAAGCCCAACACAAAACACAGAATAACTCCCAAAACACACAAATCAACAGCAAAATGCACAAATTACACAAAAACACCTAAACAATTCCAAAAATACACAAAATAAGTCATAATAAAACACAAAATAACAACAAAGACAGACAAACTGTCAACAGAATTGTATAGAATGACAGTAAAATACAGAAAACAACAACAAAAATACAGAAAGTGACCCCAAAAATGCACAAATCAACAACAAAAATGCATAAAACGCCCTCAGATCAGATACAATCCCATTTTTGTGGCCCCTGCTGTGATAGAGTTGCCCATTCCTGTTCTAACTCTTAGGAATCATGAATTATTCACTTCACTGAGATCTACTGCATATTTTACACAGACATACACAAGATAGAGTGAGCTTTTAACTTTAATTCTGAATATCTTCCACTAATCTAATCTAATCTACTCTACTCTTATCTAATCTAATCTAATCTAATCTAATCTAATCTACTCTTATCTAATCTAATCTAATCTAATCTAATCTAATCTAATCTAATCTAATCTACTCTTATCTAATCTAATCTAATCTACTCTAATCTACTCTTATCTAATCTAATCTAATCTAATCTAATCTAATCTAATCACACACTCAGACGATTTTATCTTTTAACTAACTATGAGTTACTTTTGAGGTCTCCGCCCCTCACCTGACTCCTGCACTCTGATTGGTCGGCTAGTTACAGGTCGGAGGTGAAGGCCAGACAGGACGTGAAGCCGGACATCCGACAGCCGTCGTTCACAGACTACAGACAACCGCCCGTGGACTACAGACAGCCCCCCACGCTGGACTACAGACACCCCCCGCTGCTGGACTACAGACACATCGCCGCCGACGCCAGGACGTTCGCCATCCCAGAATACCGACTGCCCCCGGTGCAGGTGGGAATGTTTCTAGGTGTGAGAGCAGTGGTTCTCAACCTAGGGGTCAGGACATGAGACACTGGGAGGGGGTCGCCAGATGCATTCAAGAATTTGAGCGTATTTTTGATTATTTTTAATATTTTTCTGTAACTACACCAAACTTGCCATATTTTAACCTTTTTTCATCACTTTTTATTGCCATATTTTTGCTACATTTAATATATCTTTGCTACATTACTCCCATTCCTGCCACTTCTCCATCAAATTTCAATGATTTTTCTGCATATTTTTTCCACTTTCAAGACATTTTCACTTAATGTTGCATATGTTCAAACATCACTTTTACCCTCTTTTCACTGAATTTCATGCATATTTTTTCCATTTAAACACATTCACAATTTGTCATGTCCAATTGTTGTAATAGTGACACTTTGAACCACTTTTTCTCTCTGTTTTTGTCCACTCTGATTTGCAACTTTTAACCAGTTTCTTTGCTTTTTAAAATCCCATTTTACCACCTTTTCCACTATTTCTGGTCACTTTTAACCCATTTTATTTCTTAATAAAACAAGGACTTGCATCTTTAAAATGATTATATACTATAGTGCTAATAATAATAAACTTCCTGGATAACAGTGGATATTATTCAGATTAATAAATAAATGAGGTTATCACAGATTCATAGAACAATGGACCATTATTTTACTGACTTTATGGATGGACCCCAAAAATCTCTCCCATTTATTCCCCCTTATAGATGGTTTCAAATCAGATTTTATCTCTGCTTTTCAAAATAAAAGCAACACAGAGAAAAAATATTTGTTCATTCATGTTTTCCTTTATGATAATTGTTCATATTTTTTTATTTACCAAATGTTGCACGTTTATCAACATACTCTAATGATGACGTGTGTTCTCGACCCGTCTCAGCTCACACAGGACTTCGACTTCTTCACGGTGGATTTGGAGAAAAGCGTCAAAGGCTTTGGTTTCAGCATCCGAGGAGGTCGAGAATACAAAATGGATCTGTTTGTCCTTCGGCTGGCGGAGGACGGACCGGCCATCCGTAACGGGCGCATCAGGGTGAGTTTAAAGCTGCAGGATGCTCTTTGAAGGTCAAATTACTTTGTTGGTATCAGAGCTGAACCAGAGACTTTCCTGAGCAGACTGGGATTAATCCATCACAGAAAGTTTGTGTTGAGATTGTTTCCTCCTCCACGCGCCATACAAAATCAAAAATCAGGCTTAAAGAATAAAAAGATGTACTTTATTTATCTAGTTAACCCTAACCCTGCATTTTCCCTAATCCAACGTTGTTACAGGCTTTAAAACTTCCCAGATTATAATCTGTCTGTTTGCTACACATTACACCACCAGTTTCATGTAAACAAAATTACATTGAGACGTGTAATATAATCCCAAACATGTTTAGGGTTTAGTCCGCGTCATAACGCTGCTTCCATTTCAGGAGGTGAAGTCATTTTTCACATGAATTGACATTTATTTCCCAAACTGTTGTGTTGTTGCGTTGCGTTGCATTACGTTACGTTACGTTACGTTACATAACGTTTAAGTTATGTTACGTTACGTAACATTACGTTATGTTACGTTACATTATATTACGTTACATAACGTTAAGTTACGTTATGTTATGTAACGTTACATTACGCAATGTTATATTACGTTACGTTACGTTGCGTTGCATTACGTTACGTTATTAGATTACATTACATTACATTGTATTCTGCTTGATTTTGTTTGAATAATGACAATTTCGGGAACTAAATTCCGTTGTTTCCGCAATCACGGAAAATGGGAGACCCAATGATGTTTACTGTAGGTTATGTGTTTGAGGCTCTTTTTTTGTTTTTTGTTGCTGATCACTTTTTGTCCCTTCTTGTGTCTCATCAGTCCATCCTGTTTCCACCCAGGTGTTCCTCACCAAATTTGTGTTTTACAGCAACAAACTATGAGCAGCATTTCCTTTTTTAAAAAAGGAAAGCAAAAGATAAAAACATGCAGAACATAAACAGATATAAACTTCCCCTCTGGAAAAGTAGAGGATGTTAACATTTAAATGAGTCATGACATGTGTAAATAGAGGAAAGTGTAAAGTCAGTTGTGTGTCTGAGCTCCTGCTCTGATCTGAGCTCAGTTTACTCTGCGTTGCTTATCTGGATCAAACCTGTCAGAGATAATGTGTGCAAAACGCCCCCGGGGGAGGGATTACTGAGCAACGCCGTTTAGTCGATGAAGTCCAGAGTTCACAGACAAGGAGGAGCAAATATTGAACAGTCCTGCTTACAAACATACATAGGTTTTAAAATAAAAGCAAATGAGGGGGGAAAAAATTCCAAAACAACCTTTAAATTGATTTAAATCTGTTATTTTTTTTAGATATGTATGGAGGAAATATGTTCAAACAAAAATAAAGTTTAAAGCAGCATCTACAATATGATACTTTCGTATCATTTCGTATGTTTCAGGTTTTTAATTTTAGATTCACAAACAAAAATACAAAAAAATTACATTAGAAACACACAAAATGGTAACAGAATAGACACAAAATGCGAGAAAAATACACAAAATGACGAAACTTTTTACAAAACAACAACAAAAACACACAAAAAGACAAGAAATAAAAATTACTCCAAAATCACAGAATTACAAAAAAAAAAATAATGAAATGATTCACAAAAGAAAACACAAATTGACAGGAAAACACATAAAGCATGAACAAAAATACACAAGATAACAAAAAACGGACAAAATGAGAAAAAAAACACAAAAAAAACACAAAACGACCACAAATTAAGACCAAAAACCCACAAAATGACAACAGAATAAACAGAAGAAAAGAGAAAAGTATACAAAATAAGAGTTTTACAAAACGACAGCAAAAACACACACAAAAACAACAATTTTATACAAAAATTACTCCAAAATCATTATTATATGTATTACATAACTCACAACAACAAAATGACAAGAAAATGCACAAAGTGATTTTAGAAATACACAAAGTAACAACAAAAAAAGACAAAATAAGAAAGAAAATAACCACAACATAACACAAAAATGACCACAAAACCCACAAAACGACAACAGAATAAACACAAAATGAGAGAAAAGTATAAAAAATGACAGAGAACACACATAAAGACAACAAATATACACAAAGACAACAAAACGACTCCAAAATCACAGAATTACAACACAAAGCAACCACAAAATCACACCTAAAAAAGACAGAAAGCACACAAAAACAGTGTTAATCCTCAGATTCTTTGTTTTATAATTGCTGACATGAATAATAATGAATGGTAATAATGTGGCCCTCAGATCAGATACAATCACTTTTTTATTTTGGCCCCCAGTGTTATAACAGTTTCCTTTTTCAGTTCTATGTGGTAAAACAACTGATAATTACTAATAAAATGTTCCTAATGTGCATTCAGAGGCGTTTCTGGCTATATGCAGACTATGCTAATGAGGGTCCTGTGAGTCACTAGGGGCCACCACAGCTGAGCTCTAGCAGAGCATGATCTACTAAAGGTACGTTGTTCTATTCTGTCTGATCTTCAGGTTGGAGACCAAATCATAGAGATCAACGGTGAGACGACCCGGGACATGACGCACGCCAGGGCCATCGAGTTGATCAAGTCGGGCGGTAGACGTGTTCGTCTCCTCCTGAAGAGGGGAACGGGTCAGGTGCCCGACTACGGTGAGAGAGATCATTTCTACTCCTGATGACCTGATAGTGAAAGCAGAGGACTACACCATGACACCAGTCTGATAGCACAGGCAGGGTTTTATTTGTGTTTCTAAGTCATTTTTAAACAGACGAAAAGAGCAACATCAGCAGCTTTGAGTTAATATTCAACATTAAAACCTTTCCTACGCTTCATTGTCGCTCTCGCATGCTTCAGAACTCACTCTCCCAGAATCCCCTGCGGTTCTCAGCCTATACCTGGTTGCTATGGCAATATCTCCCTCTTACATAAAAATAAACATTCAGAAAATGATTAACTCTGATCACAATGAGGGTACGGTCGCACAGGTTGGTGTTCTGATTGGATTGGTCATCATGTTATCTTGTGGCCAGTTTCTAACAGCACTGCAGATACAGTTCACGTAGAAATTATATTATATAGATTTGTAATAAAACATTAAAGGAGCATAAGGTAGGATCTGTGAAAATGTTAATGTTAAAGGTTGATGAAGTGTTGAAAACCAAAGAGAATGAGCCCACACACGTCTCCCTATTGCCTTGAACAGAGTGTGTGATACATTTTGGTCTCAGTTTACCACGTAGTTCTACAGACGTGATGTCAAATGACACTGATGCATGTTCTCAACGGCTTGGAGAGAAGTCCACTCTGCCGGAGAGAAAGAAGAACAACAAGATGGCTCCAAACTGACCTGCATGCGCATTGTCGCGTTTGTCTCAAAGTTTTTTTGTGCAGTGGAGCCGGAGAATGAATGAGCAGGTGCAGAGGAGGACGATTGGATGAGGAGTGTTACCGTTTTGCTTTTAAACGCATGATATGAACCTTCAAGCTTTGACCCGAACCCGACAGAGCAAAACCGAAACCGACAGGTCCGACAGGTATTTATAGGTATTTATATGCGTGCCCGACCTAAAACCGACAATTAAAACCTATTTTTTCCTCATACAAATGACGTATTTACGTTTGTTTTAGTGGTAAGTCTGCTTTTATTAGTAAACAAATGTTAATGTCAACAGAACAGATCAGCACACAGGGTAACCAGCGCACGTCAAACACACACAGGTGATCTATTTACATAATCCACATATCAAACATAAGGATAATCCATGTTCTTGTGCAGAAAAGGGATTGTATCAACAGTGGATGCTTAAAGGTCCCATATCATGCTATTTTTCACCCGTCTCTATTTGTTCTAAGAACACTAAAAACACAGTATTTGAGGTTTATTTTCCCAAACTCACCTGTTTTCCGGAGTTTTAGCCACTGAAAAGTCACTTTCTGAGCAACTCTACACAAACAGGCTGATTTGTGGCCTACTTGCATATTCATGAGTGGGCGTGTCTAAAGCCGTGACACTGACTTCCTCCGCCCCACACGGTGACGTAATGCCAGAGGACGACCCACCCTCCTCCCACCCACTCCGTAGCCGAGCTCATGCTGCTTTATAAACATGAGACAGAGCGTGGGGGGCGGGGCGTTCACAGGTACATACATGAACTGTAAAAAATACATACATAGCACTGCGCAAAGAACGCTGAAATGCTCACCTTCGTGGGCGTGTTTATGTGTCAATCACGGCAGAGAGCTTCCTGGAGGCGTGGCTTCTCCAGCTCAGTACCGCGTCAAATTCATCATCAAAGTGGGAATGCTTCATCAAACTGTAGTGAGGTGTTTGGGCTCACCCTGCAGTAAGAAAGGAGCAAATCACCCTCAAACTAACGATTGATGGAATCAATGAAAAAAACACTTTGGACATGTGTATGAAACCCTAATAACACTTTATCATGTTTAAAGCACAGAGAAGTAGATTTAGCGTAAACATGGGCCCTTTAAAGCCTGTCTGGTTTATGGTGATCAGAGGACACACACAGACTGCAGCGATGCTACGCTCACACCTCCAGCTGTTAGTAATGACGTCAACGTATCAAACGTGCATTAAATCAGCCTCGGTCATTGATTAATGCGACCTGGCCGTTCACACTGCAGTCGCGTGGCAAAAGAATGGATACGTATCAGATTTAGGACTACATATCCAAGTGACCTGGGTCGCGTTTGAAAAAATCGGATTTGGGTCGTTCAGACTGTCATAAAAAAAATCAGATAAACATCGCATAGGGGCAAAAAATTGGATTTGAGCAATAAGTCCTGCAGTGTGAACGTAGCCTATGTGATATCTGTTCAAACCAGACGAGTACCTTCGAGGGGATCCATCCTCTCGTCACAGTATCAGCTGTGCTGCTAAAAAGTTCACGTGCGCACCCCCGTGCCGGCTTAGCTGATGGCTGCAGTTACACTAACGACCGTATTGTCATTATGGAGTCTGATTTCTACATCCTGCCCTGTGCTCCTTTAACATGGGAACATTATTGTCTTTTTTATCTGTGATTGACTTCACATCTCTTGATATTATATCGTTTAGTGTTACGAGTTGTGTTATTGTGACTGGATTCTGGTATTGATTCTAGATAAAAATGACTTCCCTATTCTTCATTTTAACTCTGGATCAGTAATCCTGCATGCTCTTTGTAAACAGCTGTACAACATCTGCTTTGACCGTTTATCTGTGTCTCTAGCACTAACACTCTCTTCTGTCCGTTCCAGTGATGTGTCACTAATTGATTGGTCTAGGCTGTTACTTCCCCTTCTATAGGAATGGTATCTTCCAGTCTCTCCATGTGCATGAAAAGTGACAAGCATGGCTCCCCCTATCTCTTCTTAACGGGCCACTCTAAGGACACGGTTTGTGACCGCCTCCATGATTCTCTCTGCATGGAGCTTAGTGTGTGTGTGTGTGTGTGTGTGTGTGTGTGTGTGTGTGTGTGTGTGTGTGTGTGTGTGTGTGTGTGTGTGTGTGGTGTGTGTGTGTGTGTGTGTGTGGGGTTTACTGCATTTATGTAATTATCTTTCTTTATTGGTATTTTTTAGTATTATTTCATTTATTTGTATTATACATTTTTTGTTTAAAATGTGTAAATTGGAAAATGAACCCAAAAAACATAATTTATCTATTTTTATTGTTTACTTTTTTTTTTTTAAATATTGAAAACAATTCATTTGTTTCAGTTTTTATTTTTAAATATTCTATTTATTTTTTTTTAATATTTTAATTGTTTAATTTGTTTATAAAAAAAATACTAAAAACTATTGAATTGTTTCAGTTTGTATATTTAAATATTCTATTTTTAAAAATGTTTTAAATGTGTAATATGTTTTTATATTTTATTATACATTAAATAATTAAATATTAAAAAATAAAAAATACAATGTGTTCATTAAATTATAATTCTAAATTTTGGGTGGTTTTAGCCATTTTTAAATTATTTATTCTAAATTATATATTCCATTGTTTTTTTGTTTTTTGTAAAATGTGAAATATATGAATTATTATGAAACTAATTTATTTACGAAATTTAAATACATTTTGGACATTTTTGTGGTCTTTATTCATTTATTCATTTTTTTGTCTTTTTGTGAAATATGAAATATATAAATTATCATTAAATTAATTTATCAACTTCAAATACATGTTGGACATTTCGTGCTCCCGTCTTTGTTCAGCTTTCATTGAAAACTGAATGAAAAAAACCTCAAAGCTGCTGGAAGTCTAATTTCCTCTGAGGTGAAGATAAATCACAGTGTGACGATTCAAACACACTCAGCCATGGGCGCTGAAGGGCAATATTGCTGCTCCCATGTGTGGAAGGAAGCGTTTATATCAGCTGTAATAAAACACACGCGCGTCAGTCGTTCCCTGTGTTCTCTGCGTTAGCTTCACTTTATGATTCAAGACGTCCGAGACGCTGGGAGGGGGTCGCCAGATGCCTTCAAGAAACTGAGAATATTTTTTGAACAATTTGATCTAATTTTTACTTTTTTTTCACGCTTTTTTTGCAACTCCACCAAATATTTTAACCTATTTTCATCACATTTTCGTGTCATATTTTTGCTCCTTTTAATGCATTTTTGCTACATTATTCCCATTTCTACCACTTCTCCTTTTAATTTAGATGCCTTTTCTGCACATTTTTTCCACTTTCAAGACATTTTTGGCACTTATAAACAATTTCCACCACTTCTACCACCTAATGTTGCATAGCTTCACCAACTATTGTCATTTTTAACCTCTTTTCTTTATATTTCAAGCTTATTTAACCACATTCACGATTTGAGATGTCCATTATTTGCCAGTTTAAATTATTAGTTCCTACTTACCCCAACCCCCTAAAATAGGCATCAATGAGCAAGGTTTGCATTAATATTATGATGGAAATAAACAATATACTATAAATACAGGACTATAGTAGAACTAAATCAGAATAGATTGAGAGTAATTTTAAAGATTTTGTTCAAAACAGTAGTGATGGCACTAAACATTTTGACACTTTGAATAACATGATTAATTACAGAATTAATTTAGTAAGTAACATCTAAATATTTGGATATCTTTATTCATTTAAACCTGTTTTTTATGAAAAGAATTGGACGGAATATTTAGGTTTCACTCATATATCAACAGAAAAACTAGAACCGATGTCAACCGATATTAATATTGAACGATAATATCACCAATATCTCATATTTAACAATACACAAGAGCTTTCAGCAATAGCAGTAAACTAAATGCATGTGACTAGTAGGTTTACTTACACTCCCATCTTTCTAACCCTCACCCCATTTAAACATTTAACATCCTCTCTGATGTTTACATCACATTAATTCATTGTTTTCAAATTAACAATTGCTTCCCAGCGTCACCTTCAGGTGTCGTCAGAGGAACAACAAACATTTCCCACCTGATACATCTGGCTCTTTAAAAATCATTTTACAGATCAATCAGTAACTCCCAGAGAAAAGAGGTTGTCCTCACCTCCTGCAGCAGCTTCTTAAAGCAATTCCTAGACTCCGCCCCCACCTTCACCATCAGGCTGCTGAGAATGACTGATGGCCGAGGGACCGCGGTTCACCGGGGCAGAAACCAAAGCTAACCATGCGTGAGAGTGGTCGAGTTGTGCGTTTCGACTGCACTGGACACACACACACACACAAACTTCTTCAGGCTTCAAAGCTCCGCCTTAGTTTGAACATCATCCATTTCACTCGACCACTTCTTCATTTTATGCCGTTGTTTAATGGGGTTCTCCACTGTTTTTACAAGTTTGACCAAAAAAACCTTTGAAATGTACTTATTAGAAGATCTATGCCTCACAAAACACATTATTTTGCACCATATTCATTTTATTGCTTTTTAAAAATGGGACTACTTTACACTTTTAAAGCCTGTGTTGCGCCATCTTGAAATTACGTGATTGATGATGTCACACGGCCCCACTGTCTGTAAACAACCCATTGTTTTCTATTGGAGAGAAACATTCAGCCTGCAATTTTGGTTGCTCTGAAAAACCAGGAAAAGTTAAAGATGTCGATGTAACCTTCTTTTGTTTACCAAAAGAGGATAAACGCAGTTTTGACCCAAACTGGTCAAACTCAACGTAAACAAAACAACAGACCATAAGTAAAGCCAATGCTGTGCTAAGGTGAGAAAAGGAATAAAACAAAAGAAAAGCTACACACACATATATGTACTAGTGTTGGGCAAGGATTACAAATTTCTGTCAGTGTCTCTTAACGCAGCTTGTAACTGGATTTTTTAATTGCATTTAAACAAACATGCACCAATGAGTTAAAGAAGTGTATATATATATATATATATATATATATATATATAAGAAGCATTTATTTAATTATTTATTTATTTTTGTTTTTGGTGATTGGTTGTGCAGTGGTGCATTTTACACTTATTTAATTATTTATTTATTGAGTGGTGCATTTCATGTGTGTTTATCTATTTATTTATTCATTTTAGTTGCAGTGATTGGTTGTGCAGTGGTGCGTTTGCATTTGTGTGGTTTTTTTAGGTTTTCTTTGTGCTGATTGTGCATTTGTGCTCTTTCCAGACAATGCCGCCCCATGGGATGCTCACCATTCAGCCTCTCCAAGCTTGTCGGAAATAGCCCCGCCCACCAACAACAGGCTTCCCGTGTCATCGCCTTCATCGCATCCTTCCCCAGTCCCTGATCCTCATCATCTGCCACCTCATGACATGGCGGCGCAAGACGCCCGGACCGAGCGTTCCAAGAGCTCCCAGAAAGCCGAGAGAGCCGGGAGCGGCCGGGCCAAGACGGAGTGTTGCGGGTCCACCAGCAGGGGGCAGAGGATGCAGTCTGCCACCGATGAGGTAGGGAGCAAAGAAGGTCTGAGCCCGGAACCCAAACCCTCCAGGAGCATCTGGGGACGATCCACGGACAGACACTTGGGGAACGCCGTGGAATGCTCGCCCTCTCCCAGCGGCTTAAAGCTCCCTCACACAAATGGGAACAGCAGGGACGAAGCGGAACACTGGAGCGGTCAGAACGAGCCCAAAGACCGGGGTTTAGGAGAGAACCGCCCCAACAGGAAGACCACAGTCTCTCCTGGAGCGTGGAAGATCCCTGGATCGGATAAGCTGCCCAGCACCATGCGCAGTGGCACGTCCACGCTGAGCAGATAACACCGCGATCACACTTGCAATCATCGAAGGCTGCTTTCAGAACCTCCACGGGCCTGGTTAGGTAATCTCTGAACTTTGGTGGTTCTTCATGGCTCACTTTCACACCAGTTCAATCAGAACCAAAGTGGGCGAATGTTTCACGCTTCAGTCCAGCAGGTGGCAGCCATTCACGTTATAATGGTTACCAACCAATAATTCAGATGATGGATCTCTTTAGGGTCCATAGGGCACCAGAACATTACACTGGTGGAGTTCAGCTCTACTCCACACTCATCTAAGGCTCGTTCCAGCACATGTGCGGGTCAGAAGTCTCTAAACTTTGGTGGTTTTAATTGCCCGGCTCACTTTCAATTGGAAAGGTTTGACCCTCCAGTCCAATAGGTGGCAGTAATTCACGTGAAGATAGCTGTAAACACCCATTTTAAACTATAAGTAGAAGAAGAAGAAGATACGGTGGACGTGAATATAATGTCGGAAAATTGCCAGATCTCGAACTATTTCCACTTGTCTTTTTTGCTATTTTTTTATCACTTATTCCACTTCGTAAATTATTGGTTGTGTTTTTTGAAAGACTTTGTGATTTAGCCTAAAACTTCTTCTTCTTTTGGCTTGACACAAGGATTGGTTTTCTTGCATTTTCTTCTTCTAAAAAAAAAAGATATTTAATCACTGGATGTGAGGGTTTATGATGTTAAAACAACTATTCAAAGATTCTGAACTAATTTCTTTATTGGTTATGGATGCGTACCCTGCCCCTTGCTGGTCTGAATCCACCATTACCAGCACCACCTCTGGAGTTCCCAAACCCCATCAATTCTGACCCAAAGGGACGGAGGCAGGCTGAGCTCTATCTTTTATTTATACTGCTGTGGTTCTAAGTTATTGTAAGTAGTTGTTTTTTTACACCACCCACCACCTTAAGAACTGGAAACTTTCTAATGACCTGAAATCTTCTTGTAGCGGGGGTCGAACTTTAAGGACCTCAAATCTGAGTTAACATGCAAATACCAACGGACGGAGTTGGGTTTTTAACGTTCCTTCACCGTGGGCCAGGGTTTGTTGGCGTAAAACGGATCAATGGAGATACTTTCTACTCATCAGTGGAACTTTGCCTTAACAGAGACCAGGTGGGCCTGAATCTGTGCTGAATAATCTATGGGTGGATTACAGATATATATGATATAGAAGAGGATTACGTTGGGACATCATGTACAAAGAATCGTCCTGTATCGCGACGTGGAGTTGAGCTTTACGGAACTCCTTCACTTCCTGTTTGGTTCGACTTCTACCTGCCACAAACCCCCTGAAGTCCAGTGCGAGTGTGTAGTTTAGTGTGTAGTTTTTCTATTGCGAAGGTCGGACAGAGCGATTTGTGATGGCGGCGTCTGCTCGGATCCCGAGAGTGAAACTTTAGCGTGAGTGGGACTGACGGGCAGAAGAGTGCCTTAGACGGGACAAAGGCTTCAAGAAGTCTGAGGGTCTTTAAACAGAGGCTGCTACGCAAACAACCACGTTCAAATGTACAGGATTTTATTTTTTCATAGATGTATAAATTCTTAGAGCACGTGTGACATTTTCCAGAAGTATTTACAGCCCTTACGATGTGCAGAGTTCAGACCTTTTATCACTAGCTGAGTTTCCATTCCGGTTTTTTGCGAAATAAAAGCGACAAAGTATAATTGTGCTTTGATTGTGTTTCCATTGAAGGCTGTTCAAGTAAAGAGAAGCGGTCATGTGACCAGGTACGTCATGTCATGTGTACTGTCATTGCGGAAAAAGTGTTTCCATATCGCTTTTGCGATACATTTCAATATTGGAACGTCTGAAAAACCTCCTCTGGAAAGCGTAAAAACCTTTTTGTGATATTCGAGTGTTTTTCAGAAATTCGGGAGTTCCCAATTTTGCGCATTTCCAAGAGTAATGGAAACGCAGCTACTGATTCATTCAAAATAAGCCGACCAATGAAGACACAAGCTTTAGAAGATCAATGATGGTTAATTATCTTGGTGATCAATTACATTCTCGAACGATTTATAAAACTGACGAAAAATACTAAAGACCAAACAAAACGGATAATCATAACTGCACTTCAAGTCATGAAAATACAACAATTTAATTTTAGTTGATTGATTTAAATCATTCCAATCACCCTTTGAGTTTTAGTATTGATAATGTAATATCTATCTCATTCCTGTGGAGGCGCTACTGCGCAGTTGATTATTCGATTAACTGGCTACAATCAATTATTTAACAGACTTAAATTGGCTAACTCACTTCAATGGATTAACTGACCTGAATTGATAAATCAATAAACTGATTTAAATCGAATTATAATTTTACGTTATTTTTCCGTGCTCATAGTTGACGCCTCTTTTTTTTTTCTTTTTTTTTACCATTTTTCCACCTTTTAAAATAATCGTTTACTCAAACTGAGGTAAATCATTGATTATGTGATCATATTTAAGCATCAGGTGATAAAACTACTGATGATAAAGAGCGACTTCATCACTTTTTTAACTTCACTCATTTCATTGAACGTCGCAAAAAAACCAAAATGTACAAAATCCAATATTGTGGTTTAATCAACCGGCAGAACGTTTATACTCAATGAACATTTAATCACCTGACATGAATGAATGAATAAATGAAGAGGAGGGGGAGGAGCTTATTCAATCTGTGCCATATGAAGACATTCTCACCAAAGCTGAGTTCAAGGTTCACCAACTCGTGTCTGTTTCTCTTTCAATGAAGGGACGTTTGCTAAGCCCAGTACAGCCTTTAGCTACAGGGAGAACATGCAAACTTTGCTCTGAAATCCTGACACGTAGATTTAAACTTATAATAGCAGCACAAAAATATTTTATAGGGACTCTGATTTCCTGTTTCAGAGTTTACCTGTTTCCGATTGTTTCTTCCATGTTTCCATGACGTTATTTCACAAGAATATCCATTAACTGCACATGCTAAATGCACAGCCACTCGTATCATGGGTCAAATATAATGAAAAATTGCTAAATATGATGAAAAAGCTATTTGTTATGAAATCCCGCACAGTCATGATTACGTAGCGTGAGGTTTTGAACCAGATTATGAGTGAAATTTGACAATCATTCATTTAGTAAACATTCATTTTCCTGTTTTCCAGGAGGAAATAGTGTGTACATTCAATTAAATTCAACTTTATTTACAGTATACAGTGCTAATTACAACAATGTTCATCTCATAGCGCTCATCACAAAATATGAACCAGATATAAATGCGTGATTCTGTGTCACATTAATATGGAAGACCATTTCCACACTTAATAATAATAATAATAATAAAAATCTTATTTTAGAATTATGAGATACTATCTCATAATTATAATTACATCACAAATAATAATAATATACCTCAAATAATGAGATTGTATCTAAAAATTATGACTTACTTAGTATCTCATAATGACACAGTTAAAAAAAAAAAACTTGGAATAGTAAAATAAAAAATAATTCCTAAGTCATATGAGATACTAAGTCATAATTATATAACTATCTCATTGTTTGAGATATAATTATTAGATAGTATCTAATAATTGTAAATATATTATTATATAATTATGACTTAGTATCTCGTAAAACTAGGAATATTAAAAAATCTGAATTCATATGAGATAATAAGTCATAATTATTAGATATTATATCATATATATGACTTAGTATGTCAAAATGATGAGATAGTGTCTGATAATAATGACTTAATATCTCATAACTACTGTATATAGTATCTATAGAGTGGTGGCCTAGTGGTTAAGGACCCTGGGCTTGTAATTGGAGGGTTGCCGGTTCAAGCCTCACCTGGGCCATCACTGTTGAGCAAGTCCCTTAACCCCAAACTGCTCGCCAGGCGCCGCAAAATGGCTGCCCACTGCTCCTCAGGGATGGGTTAAATGCAGAGGACGAATTCCATTAATGTACTAACATTACATGGCCAATTAAAGGCGAAAGCCCAGATTTAATCTTTTTAATCTCATATGACTTAGTATCTCAAAATTATGAGATATTACCTGATAATTATGACTTATTATCTCATAATAACTACATAGTATCTCATTATGTGATAGTATCTAATTATGATTTGAATGATTTTTTTTTTCGTTATTAAAAGTTTTTGGTATTTTTTACTTGTGGAAATGTGCTTCCTTCCATACATTGAGGGTTATTTTAAATAAAAGGAAAAAATGCTTCCAATTGTTGTTTTTTTGGCCACTTTCTGCAAACAAAACTAATCAATTCCTGCTTTTATTTGTGCCTCCTTCAACACAATCGATCAAAAGCTACAAATCAATCCTTTTTCTTGCACGTGACGCCCATTTATTTCATGAAGACTTCTTTGCACCACCTGTTAACACTCACTCTCAATCAACAGCTAAAAATGTAACAAATTAGTCAATACTCAATGGTTTATCCCAAACCAAGCTGCCAGAATTCCACATTTATATCAATGAAAAGTCCCCAAAAGTGTTTTTTTTTTTTTAAATGAAGTCTGTGTTGATTATGGTTACATACTTCCTGAAATCCTGTGTCCTGAAGTGTGTAATAATTCCCCATTCTGCATTTGTTTTATATTTGAATTATTGCACATTTGTATCAGTTTAACCTGGAGGATAGAAACAGCTGTGATGGGGATGAAGCTCCTATGGCAGAATGACTGTGCTTAGCAAACACTCCAAAAATCCACTCCCCAGCTCCCATTATTCCCATTATTCTACTGCTTTCACCCTGATGTGTTTCAGATTTTCCTCTCACTTTGACAAAGATGAAACTTAAAACCATGTGCTGTGACTTTACTTTGTTCACACAGAAAGTGTGACGGTTAAACACTTTCTTCATTTTCCTCCACCTTTGCACAAATGTGTGAAAAATGTTCTGGTGAGATGGAAACAGCCGTAACAGAACCAATGACTAAATAATACATGTGGGTGCACTGAAGGCTGTAAAGTGGAGCAACTATTTTTTATGAAGCGCAGCACTCTGGATATAAATAATTTTGCAGAAATCTTGTTTACTGTATGATATGATACTCTGAGACACTGTCCGAATAAATGGAAACGTTGACAAAACAAGGACGACTCTCGGCTGGTTTCTGAACCAGGGTGGTGGGCAAAAAAAGGGAAGAAAATAAATCTTTTATTTTGAAGGGGACTTTCTTTTCAACACTTTTTAAGGTTTTGAATTTAAAAAAAGACGTTTATTCCTTAAATGCACCATTTGTTTTATAAATTCCAAATATGTTACAAACTCCTGATACTGCGACTGTTATGATTGTCATTGTAGACATCGGCCACATGTGGCCCTTGGGTTAATTATGTGTGGCCCTCAAAGAAAATCTACAAAAAGATAGAAAATACACAAAAAAATGGCAAATAAACACAAAAATACAGAGAATAAAAAAACACACAATATGGCAGAAAAATACACTGAAAGCTAAACAAAAATGCACAAAATGACAAAGAAATACAAAATGACCCCCTAAAAAAATGGAAATTTACTCCAACAACACACAAAATGACTACAAATAAATGCTGAAAATATACAAACGACAACAAAAATACAAAAAAAATTACTCCAAAAACTTGTGTATTACAACAAAAATACAGAAAATGACTCCAAAAACACACCTATAACACAAAAACATACAAAATTAAATAAAAATAAACAAAACGGACAACAAAATTATGCCAGATGACTCAAAAAGTGCACAGAACAAGGAAAACACTCAACAAAAGCTATATTAACAACACAATTGCTCCAAAAACACACAAGACGATGACAAAATAACAAGAAAAAAATACAAAACAACAACAAAAATGTGGAAAAACAACCCCAAAAACACACTTATAACACATAAAACAACAAATACATACAGAATGAAAAAAATATATATACAAAATCACAATAATTGCCAATATACTCCAAAAACACACAAAATAACCACAAAAACACACAAAGGAACAGAAAAATGACAACAAAAATATAGTAAAATGACAGATAAACCCAGAAACACACACAAACCATTTGTTCTTTCATGTATTAATTCTCAGATTGGTCATTATTCTAAATGTTAACATGAATGTTGATAATGTGGCCCCAGGATCAGACACATTTTGTGTCCCCTGCTGTAAAAAAAAAAAAAACAGGTCTGTAATGATGCTGAGATGCTGTGCAGTGCATCCATTCAGCCACATGGGGGCGTCAGATATCACCACATTCTGACATTATTAAACTTTATTATTAACCCTTAGTTTGTTGTTTTCAGCAGTTAAGTCACAGCATGCACCTGTGGTCTGTCTTTTTAAATACAATACAAATATATACGTTTATTCTCTGCTGCAACAAACTTTTTAACTCCATCGCCTGTGTGCACTTTCTCCACGTGTCCACTAGAGGTCAGTATACACCAGGTACTTTTAATGGTGGTTACATAATAGATGAACTTGGCTAAACATGAGTAGAAATACTGTAGATTCAAGACAATAAAAATGTTCAAACACAATACAAATGAGCAATAAAAAATATGTGAATTTGTGAAATTATGAATCAAATTGCTGGGATTTTATGCTTTTATTTGACTTTTAGCAGGGAAATACAAAAAAGTTCTGCTTCATTTTCTTTAGGTCAGTAATGCCTGTCCAAAACTAACAGCTGATTTTGGATTTTAATAGATTGAGAGCTTTGATTAAATAAAATCATTTGTGATGAAAAACTAAAAATATGAAGTTTTTGCAATAGTGGAATTGGTGTTGTCGATGCTTAGAAAGTCACTTCACTGCAAGTTTAAATTATGTCCTTCGATATTGTTACGGGATACATTTAATACCATCTTATCTCATGTTCATGTCTATAAAAATAAAACATGTATATGTGGTGTCAACCTAAGAAGACAAATGCAGAAAAAAAGTTATTTATATGTTTTTTCTCAATAAACAAGGTGTCAAGGCAAAGACATTTCGTTGATTTATTTATTTATTTATCTTTTATCGAGGTATTGGAGGACCTTGAGGAATCGTTGCAGCCTTAATATTTCCAGTTAGCCCACATGTCAAACTCAAGGTCTGGGGGCCAAATATGGCCCTTCCAAATACACAAATTCAATGAAACTCCACAATATTTGGAGGATCGCAAATTTCCCATGCTTTTATCACATAACTATAGTCATTTTTAATTTCAAATTCTCCAAAGGACAAAATTTTCCTGAAATGATTTGTCATTTTGTCAATAATCTCATTGCCTGAATATTGTCGGCATCTTACGTATCTATTTATATGTCGAAGACCAAATTTAATGTTAAAATTGCTCCTTTTTCCGCTTAAAATCTGTGGCCCACTTAAGATCAAACTACTTTATATTTGGCCCCCCAACTAAAATGAGTTTGACACCCCTGAGTTGGCCCCTGGTAAGATGGCGGCCAAAGAGGAACAAAAGATCCCGCGCGGGTCAAGTCCATCCACTGTTGAGTTCAATGACAAACTTCATGTTTTCTGAAGTTAGTGAAAATAATAGTGGTATGTTTGTGTCTACGCATGCCGAACGCTACAATTTGCTGTTTAAAATAGTCAACTATATTTTAGGAGCTCAATAGTATAGAAAAATGTGCATAAAAAGCCATTTCTTATTAAATTCCATTTTTTTTCATTGGAGTTCGTCGCAGCGCTCCGGCAGAGCATACGGGCTGTGGCAGTCAGAGGAGGAGGGTCGGGGTGTGGATCCGCCCTGCCCGCTCAGCGTCTCCCAGCGGTGAGACGTAGACACGGACTCAGTGTCGGCAGTGCCGGGGCTGGAGCATCAGTCTCGGTGTGTGTGTGGCCGGTGGGAGGAGGCTGAGAGCCCGCAGCTGCTGCTCCGCACAGCCGTTAAAAGAAGGAGGACCAGCAGCCACGCATTTCCACGGTAAGAGGCCTTTTCATTCAGCTTCATAACGGGGAAACAGCGGTTCAACTCGGGCGAGGTATGTCGGAATGCACGCCGCTCTGGGGGCATCGTCACCGGGGCTGATGATGATGGCTGTGTGGCCGGAGCCGAGCATCTGTACACCGGGTGATGAGGTTGTCACAGACCGGGGGACTGACTGACTGACAGACGGTGGCTTCCAGGGGGTTTTCTTGTGTTTATTAGTGTTTTATGATCATCGGTGTCATGAGGCTGCGTGGCCGCGGGCTGAGGCGGTCGTTAGACCCGCAGTCAGCGTGGGGCTGAACCTGGCGGCCGTTTCGGCCCTGCACGGAGGAAGCACATGCAGCTGAATTTCACAATAAAACAACCGTATCAAATACTTTTAACTGCACAAATTAGTAGAGATGTTTAAACGATTCGGTACCTTGGAATCGGTACTTACCGGTACCGATTTTCTCTACTTTTGTAGGCATTTATATGTTAATAAATGCGATGTTAAACAACAGGTATCAATCTAGCATATTTATTTCTCAATTTATAAACTTGAACAAATATATCAAAACAACATCCAACTGTTTGTATTGCAACTTCGAATTTGTTTGTCATATTCATTTTAGTTCAGGGGCCAAATACGGTGGGCCACAGATTTTATGCGGGAAAATAAGTAATTGTAACATTATTGTGCACTCGTTTGTATTGTACGTATACATTAAATACAAAATATGTAAGAAACTGACAATATCCAAGCAATAAGTGTCAGATATCAGTCACAACAGGATCTTCACTTTAATTTGTGACAATTTTTATTTATTTAAGGACAATTTTATTAGTAATTTGAGGAAAATTAAAAGATTTTGAAGTTTTATTCAACAGTTTAACATTATAAATGACTGAAATCATATCATGCAATATCAGCACCGAGAAAACTGAGCCCCTGAAAATATTGTTGAGTTTCATTTACACAATGTTTTATGTTTTCTGTCATTTTTACTATCTCCTACGAACCGAGTTGGATGCTCCAAAGGGCCAGATTTGGCCCCCGGGCCATAAGTTTGAAACATGTGCCTTAAGTACAACTACACAGTGTTTATTTATAATAATGGAAAAAGTGTGTGACTGGGTCCACAAATGCAAACGTGTTTAAAACAAATGAGTAATGTTGAATATTAGCATAATATATGTTGATATTGTCCAATACTAAATTTATAATTTCACATATTAACTGTTACTTACATTGTATATATTTTCATGTAAATATTAGGTTAAGCCTACGTTTAATGTGATTCCCAACTGGATGTATTCCACAAATTAACATAATCTGTGCAATAATTTAATTCTAATTTAGCTGATTAAATAATTGTAATTTGTTAAATATATGTATATAAAAATAAATTATTTACCTAATTTAGTTATACCTAATTATTACCTAAATAAATCAACCTCATGATTTTTTTCCCATTCATGTATTGATTATTATTACTTGTTTCTTGCAGTATACACTGATGTTTTTTGGTTAATTTATTCATATTTTCAAACATATTTTTTGGTCGTGATTTTTGCAGCTCCATGATTTGTGCTCTTGGTTTGACCTTTATTTTGAAACAGCGCAGCGTAAGTGTCTGTCTAGCGTCATATCTACCTTGACGCCTTTGATTTCAGTGGATTTGAGATCATGAAAATGTGGTAGAATTCTAACCCAACAGCTGCTCAGGCTCATCACGGCCTGAGGAGAAGAAGGAACACTTTGTATCTTTCCAAAAAGGAAACCTCACACAAATCCTCCTTTTGACCTTAAATAATGTTTTACCACCACTCAACATTTATTAATTTCATGTAATCTGATTTACTACTTCCCTTAATGAATGCCAAAAGCACTGAGTAGGGATTGATTATCTAACTACTGTTAATAATGTCATTTTTCAATACTTGACCAAATCAAACCCAATCTACGGAGATTTTGTTGCACCACATTTTTCTTGTGACTGACATAAATACATGTGTGTATCTCAGTTATATACTTGCTACACATTCAACCCATCAGTTAGTATTGCCTTTGACGACAAAATCTAGGGCCTCAGATTTTCTGTAATCGAAAAAAAACGTAACTAACGTCCTGAAACAGAAATGCAAATTATGTTATGAACTATTTTTTGGTTTTCTTTATTATTATTGAATTTTTTTTTAACCAAATCAAGCTGAAATGACATAAAATATACCCCCACATGCATGTTTTGGGACAATACCACACATTTACACACAATTTAGCTCCCAGTGAACGGGTGGGCAAAAAGACAGAAATGTCATTTCTCATGCGAAATCTGATAAATCTGAAATTCCTCGTGATATGACTTAACCCTAACCCTCTGAAACAGAAACAGATACATGACACGGACCAAAGGAGGGTTCTTCAACCTTGGGGTCGTGACCCCATGTGGGGTCATGTAGAATTAAAATGAGGTCGCCTGAAATGTCTAGTATATGATAAAAAAATGATTTCTATATTTTCAATTATTATTATTTGATTGTTATTCTTTACCACACACGCCTCAAACAAAAGTATTTTATACTTTCACTTTCTCAGATATAACTAATCCCGACTAAAACATGATCAAAAACTAATTCTAGGGAAAAAATATCTCTGGTTTGCCAGAAATTTGTGATATATAAATGGGGTCACGAGTCACGACCCGAGAAAAGTTGGGAACCACTGGACTAAACCCATACCTGCATGTTTTGGGACAATATCCTACATTTTCCACTATTTTTACCAATAAAAATAGCATAAATAAACACTAGCATAAGGACGGAAAATCAATCTCGTGGTATATTAGTGTTCTGCTGCAGCATAGAACTATGAGAATAATTAAAATAGATAACTCTTTTAACTATATTATGTATTTTTAGAACATTTTTTGGAAGTTTAATAGCCAGCTATGATATCTGATTAAAGAAAAATGGGTAAACTGAAATGAAATTGGAATTTTGGAAATCAAGAGGTTGTAAAAAATTCCGGATTTTCAAGGGATTTGAACACATCTCGAGGGACGCCTTAATTTAAAAGACGTTCCTCTGCAAAATGTGTTCTATCTGAGAAATTCCATTAGTTTCTGAAAGCTAAGGAGTTGACGCGGTCACTGATTTTTTTCCAGTATAAATATAGATTCAAATTTAAACTTTAAAAAAAGATAAACAAACAAAACAATATCATTTGTTTCCAATATTATTTTGATTTTAAAAACGATCAGAAACACACCTGTTTTTTTTTTGGTTTTAGGTTTACACGGGTACACGGATTGTACAAGTGTTTCATCTTTTTCTTCTGTGGCGTGTTTTCTCTATCATAGGTTTAGCAAGAACAGCCAGTGATAGTATGAGATTTAAAAACGTGTCCTCATAGGGAGGAAGTCATTGTTAACACATCTGATTAAGGCGAGGACAGATATGGGCGACGCTCTGGGATTTGTCCTCGTTTTCTTCACAGATGTGATACAAAGAAGGGATTTGTGTTTCATACTGGATCTAAATCAGGATTACAAGCAGATTGCTAATTATCAGCAGGAGACGGCCTATGTCGGTCAAGGTTCTTCACACTTTGCCTGGTTTGTTTCTTTTCATTCAGGATTACAATCATCCTCACATTCTGACATGAGACTGAATATCACAGCAGGGCTACGAAAAAGAACAGAATTTAATGTGAGAACATGGAAATATGCATTTTAGGCTCAATTAGTAGCATTGAGCCTAAAATAGAAATATGCATTAAAGCTATACAGTACATTAGGGCTGGGTGTTATACTCGGTTCATACCAAATACCGGTATATATTTTTGTTATGATATGATTTTTTAATATACCGCCGTACCGGTGTATTTGATTACACAACTTTTGGAACGCTACGCTACGCCGCGTTTCAGACCGGACCTTTTTCAAGGAGTCAGTTGTTTTTAAACGGTGTTTGTGGCGGTTAAGGTAGTGTTAGGTGGAGTTTAATGCAGCCAGTACAGGAGGGGGGAGTGCGGTGCACCTAATAAGCGGTCCGCGGAAACATTTCTCCATTGAAAAAAACCTTTCTCGCCCCACGGTGACGGCGTTTTATGCCGATTCTGTCCACTTTTACGACTCAAAATCACTGCGCGTTGTTTGATTACGTCATTGCGTCACACGCTACTATTCGGCCTCGCTTTTAACTCACTAAATGCAAACAACTCTTTGGTGTAAATGAGACGATAAAACAATGCAATGGGAGCATCTACAGAAAGTTTCATCAGGACAATGACGCCATTGATCGGATCGGCGATTTAAGACATTACAGCCGATCACATTCATTGGATAAAATGCAAAATATTGGCCGATCAGGTCGATGTAAAGCCTAAAACCTACAAGGGACATCAGAATTAAACAAAAAATGAGAACGAAAACACACAGAACAACAAAATATATATATATAAAATGCTAAAAACTCATTAAACCCCTTTGTTGTCATCTCTTTAGTACATTATATAACACAATACCTTCACAGGGAAATTAATAACTTTGAAAACTAGTATTTCAGCACAAAATACACTTCAGAATAAAACTATATTGTACTTTGAGTAATGGAAACAGGCTGTGTTTGCCTGTTTATCAGTTCATTCTGCTATATTTATGTTTTGTACCCTTTTCACTGATCCCGTCTCTGATAATGTTCTATTTTCTTGAAAAAATCTAAATAAAAAGTTCTGAAAAAATAAAATAAAACTATATTCATATAAACAATATTGTCTTATATTATGTAGTTAATAAAAATACATCACTCAGCCCTAATGACAACCACAAATAAACTACAGCATTGTACAAAATCAGTTTGTCTACAAAAACTACAAAAAAATCAAAATAATCTTTATTAATTAGATAACATTAATGAACACTCATTAACCTGAATTTATAACAACCAGCGAGAAATTGTTGAATAAAACCGTGTTGTTTTTTTTTTTTTTACATGAACTCAGAATAATGAAAATATTTATTAAATAATAGGAAGCATTTTTTCTTAAATATAATTATTAACTTCAACTATCAAATAAACATGTGTACCTAATATTTATTTATTTAGATACATTTAATACAAACAGAAAAGCTTTTGTAGTATGTATACTGTACATACATTTTTCCATGATATATTAACATAAATACTGTAGATAAACACCCCAATTTTTCATTCAGATTTAAAAACGTATGTTCCTGCCATTTTCAACATACAGTACATAATTAATATTATATACGTACACGGGGCTGATAGACATGCATACTTCCATAAAATCTTTGATGACGTTAAACAATGTTAAATCTTATTGCTCTTCCTCAGCTCTTTCAGGAAATATATTGTTTGTACATTAATTAAAATATAGGAAAACAAGTTCCCCTTCAAAATAAAAGCACGGATTTGTGTCTTCCTGTATGAATGCCTGGAAGTGGCAAATTAATTCTCTTGGCCCAGTGTGTGTGTGTGCGCGTGTGTGCGCGTGTGTGTGCGTGTGTGTGTTACAGTCGGGGCAGAGGAGCAGCGTGGGAGCTGTTTTCTCTCTCTCTGCAGCCGCAGGAGGTTGTGATGTAAAGATGTTCAGTGGGTGAGGGTAACGTAGCGCTGCGTGCTTCTGCCTCGATAAACAGCCTCTGCAGATGTCCGTCATTGTCCCGTCGCTGTTTACAGTGTGAACGAACGTGGCCGAGGCCGGGAAGGAAACGACCAACACTTCAAGCCTCTGAGTGGCTGGTTTGAACTTCCTGCTCTAAAGGAATGTGTCGTGATCTTTTCAAACATGATAAATTGCCCCGCTGCCGGCATGATAAAGCTAACCTCGCAAAGCGATAAAAGTTTGGCCGACTGTGTGAGAGTGTGTAGATTATTATTGTTTTATATGAAGAAACGACTCATCCAAGGCTGGTTTCAGACCTCACTGTGATACTTGGAGCTAATTTCTCTGAATTTTTCAGTAGGAATTTCTTTCAATTCGCACTGTAGAGCATTTATGAGGTCAGGCATTGATGTTGGATGAAAACACTTGGTTCCAGTTCATCCCAAAGGTGCTGATGGGCTTGAGGTCCAAATCTTTGTGCAATTCGACACGGTTATGTTGGAATAACAAAGGGCCATCCTTACACTTTTCCCACAAAGCTGGAAGTATAAAAATGTCCAAAATGTGTGTGTATGCTGCTGAAACATTAGGATTAAAAGTTACCGGAGACAAGACACTAAACCCTGAGAAACGGCCGTGGCCAAACTTGTTTAACTTTCTGAGCTACGTCGTAATTCAGTATGAGTACTGTTCAGACCTTGCAGGAATTGGCGATGTTGCGATTGCAACTTTTAATGCAAATCCAACCAATCCCAGCAAATTCTGCACGGCCCTGCCATTCTGGCAAATCAACGCAACATTTCCGCAATTTTGACCAATCTGACTATGCTCAGAGTGTATCACAACAGCCACTACCACGCGACAGTCCAGTGTTGTGACAAATTCCGTGACCCAAACAAAACGTTGCTCCAGTCGATTCTGCAGCACAACGTGGCTGAAGTCCCCCCGTCTTGTGTACGCCACCATCAACCAGCAGGAGTCACCATTTAGTCTGGTTACAGACAGTGTCACAACAGCTAAACTGACTCTTCTGACCAAAAAAGCGGCGAAAGTAGTGTAGCATTAGCATTAGCATCACTTGCTACATAACAAGACAGCATATCAGTCTAGTGATTTCTATTTGTTATTGAGGTAACACACTCATATTATTAAAATCCTACTTTACAGTGTTTGAACGACCATTGGATGTGCTGTGTATGGACCGCAGACATATGACAGACACGACACCGCAAGGGTTAAAATGTGAACTACTGACGGTTCTACGATCTCCGTCATGTTGTAGTCCTTAACGATCTAATATCGTCAGATTGCACACCCTTATTTTGTAGTAAAAATGTAAGTGACTGCCATCTTTGGGGAACACAGCAATTACAATCAAATATTATCATTGGCTGAAAATGATGGTTTGTGATGTTTTCCGTGGCTTCTTACATCATTCTTGTCTCTGGCCCTGTTATAAAAACTTACCTGTGAACTCTGAAATCTGTGGTGAGTAGGTTGGGAATTGTAAATAAAGAGCTATAGTGAGTATTAAGTAGCTAGTTAGCATAGCATAGATTGTTCTTTGGAGATTTTATAGTATAGACTGGGTGTGTCTTAACTATTCCAAAAGCCCCGCCCATTGGCAAGGCATTTATTTTTTATTTTTCTAGCCAAAACCTCATGAATGTCTAGGAAGTGTAGCATATAGACGGACATGTCAAATCTCACACTCTGTAATCTCCTGTGATTTCATTGTTCACTGTTACCTTCCCAGCTGAAGTATAGAAAATGAATAATAGTTACCATAATTAACTCTAGGATTAGGCTTGTTTGGCACAGTTTCAGGAAGTTTAATAGCCACTAATGACACGTTATATGGGAAGGTCGATGAAAGGGAAACAAAATATAACTAGTAGGTAAAGATTGAAAAGGAAAATGAGAGATTGGATACTTGTAACCTCACCTGACAACAGCTCACTTACTGTAGATGTTATCACCTCCAAACACAAAGACACCATTTCCTCCTTTAGAAAAACTCCAGACTTTGTGTGTCATACTGGAGGCGGAGTATTACAACAGTTTTCCAGAAACACAGTGGTTTTTCTTTACCAACCAGTCCAACCAGTGCCATACCTGGAAGTTCAACGCACTCACATGACGTGAGCAACATGTGGACGTGTTTGACGTGAAAGGCTAATGGAAGCTAAGGTGGACAGACAGATATGAGGCCTGAGTCAGCATTTGGTATCAAGCCCACGGAAGATTTGTCACATACTTTCACAACATAATTCTGCACAAGGCTTCTGCTCGCCATCCAGCACCTCAACAAGACGGGACATGGTCCTCCTATGTCCTCAGAATGGACTTAGGGTACATTCACACCGATGGATCCTAGAACGGCTCCGCCCTTGTTTTCATCAGTGTAAACACACAAACAAAGTCCAGAGCAGATCAAAGAGACAAATACTAGAGCATTTGTTTCTGCCGTTCTTGGAGCGTTTATATTTGAATTCGAACGATTAGGAGCGCCGTGAACACAACCGCTCTCGATGCGGATCAAACACAGGAAATAGCAGCGGTGATGTTGAGCACACGGTATCGTGGGTGGTCAGGAACAACTAACGACGGCGCAAAACAGGCCTTTAAAACCACCAAAAGCACGGCAAGTTGTTGCTGCTCCATTGTTGAACGTCATGAAACAACAAACCAAGAAGGAAGAAGTTTCTCGCTATAACGCATTGTTGTGAGACTCTTCTTCAGGTTTCTGTTTTTATGCCTAAATACAGTAAGTCTCTACTACAGTAACAGCACCCTCAACTGGTTAGCTTATGCAACTGCACCAGAGGCTGTTTGGAGCGGATCAGAAGTTTCACTCTGAACGTAAATTGAGTCAAACCAAGGTGATGAAATGATCAGCTGTCCTCCGCCTCTTTGGACCAAGTCCAGGACTAAACTGGTGTGAAAGCACCCTTAGACCACATTGGGTTCAGGTTTCCTCCGTTTGAAGGACTTGGTCTGTTACACCAGGGGTGCCAAACTCCTTTTAGTTCAGATACAAATACAGACCAGTTGCATCTCAAGTGGTCCACAGATTTTATGCAGGAAAAAGGACACTTTCAACATTAATGTGCCCTAGTTTGCACTTCAAAGTATAGATCACGTATCTAAGCATTAGGTGACCTTAAACTTAAATTCACTTACATTTCCTTGATATTAGAAACACTCATTATTTAATTTAGTAGAATAATTTGAGGAAATTTGCAGGATTTTAAAACAATGTAGTTATTTTCATCAATTTGAGATTATAAATGGCTGTCATCATGTGATATAACAGTGGGAAATTTGTGAATTTGTATCCATGTGTATTTGGAGGGGCTGAGATATCTACATCTGAATTATTTTGTAATTTACACAATGATGCATGTTTTTCGTTTCGTTTTCTACGGCCAAATTATGCTCTAAAGGGCCAGATTTGGCCCCCGGGCCTTGAGTTTGACAGGTGTGTTACACGGTTCCTCAATGAGTTCTAGTGAGGTCATTTTAAATGGATTCTGATGAAAAAGTCATCAGTTTTTGTGTGGTAATAACATGGTTATTACACTTTGTTGTGTTTATTTAACAATCTTTGTTGTATTTAAACAGTTGTCTGTTTAAAGGATCACGATTAAAGGACAGATTAAAGGATCACGTAAATATAGTGAATTAGCGTGAGTCACAATGACACTGCCTCCCATCTGTGGTTAATAACCATTAGGAAATGGTTTCACTGGGGTCATAAATCTCACTTTTAACCACATGAGAGCAGACGGTCATTTTAAGGCTATTAGGTATAATTAATGCTGTTTTAAATGATCACATTTCTGTGTTTTTAGTGCAGTATAGTTAATGCTTCTCCCATCCTTTAATAGCGGAAGTGGTAATGATGGGTTTCACAGTGAAAGATGCTACAGCAAACACTTCTTCACATATTGTTTTGCCAATAACAGTTAGTGTTAGAAATATAGTTAAACCTCAGTTTAGCTTAGCATGGAAAGCAAATATGAGCATATATTTCACTCAAGGGATCATGGGAGCGAGAAAGAATAAATAATGATAAACACTTTGTAGACAAAACATCGGTTCAGGAACTAGCATGACTAAAATAAAGTTAAATATGTAAATAAATAATTAAAGTACATGTAAACCAAAACTCTCATATTGGGTTTTTCTTCTCTATAGTTTTACAAGAAAGTCAATTTGGTGTCAAAGTCACAGGTACTTTATCAACATGTGACGCACTTTAGTGTTTCTCTAAGGGACAGCATGTGCGAGTGAGTTCTGTAGCGTGGCAACTCTTGAAATTATATTGATGAAAAATTAATAATTTTTTTATCTGATATCGCGGCTGAGAGAATGTAGCTATATTGGCCAGCCCTAAAATATTGACATTTGGACAGAATATTAAACTAGAATAACATGAGAAAAGCAGATAAATGCAATGATAAAACTAAAATATCTGGTAGCGGAATCTGCAACCTGTGGCTCTGGAGCCTCATGTGGCTCTTTGACTCTTTTGCAGTGGCTCCCTATAGCTTTTAAAAAATATATTGAAATACAGAATTATTATGTTCTTACATTTTGATGAATGACATTAATGCCTAATAAAATCATTTTATCAAATGATTTGTCAACCTTAAAATAAATCACATTCTACAATAACTGACGCCCCCCTACAAGGCTACAAATACATAAACTAAAATATAATATTTTTTAGATTATATTATTTGATATGATTTTAGTTTATATACTATATTGTCTTAATTGAGAAGGTTTTTTGGGGGTGTGGGCTCCGGAAGGACTTTAATCCAGGTGAGATGAGGTTGCAGACGACTGATCTAGTAGCAGGTAGAGATGCTAAGGTGAGAATTAGCTGCCTTTAGGTCCAAAACCAAACTAATGTTTTAATAAAACTCTTTTTTTAGTGCCAGTTTTTGTTCAAGAGCTTAACAAAAGAAGAAAAATAATGAAAACAATCATACCTAAACACTGAAACATGAGTTTTATTAGAAATGTAGTTTGATGGCTGCACAGTTGCTTCCCCTTCAAAATAAAAGCAACTTTTTCCTCCCCCCCCCACCACCTCTTTTTCTTACCAAGGGACAGTAAAAACCAGTCTTTGACTCACTATTGCTTCCCAACCCTAGGACGTTGACTAGCTACGTAGCCTAGCCACCTAGCTAGCATTAGCAGGTTAAAATGTTAAAGAATAGAATGAAAATGGGAATAAAGGGCCTTTTATGAACCTGATCAGACACGTATTCTGTGGTTTAAAAGACCAGACGGCTGAAAAGTTTCTCCGTTTCCAGACTATTTCTCTAAGGAATGTCTCAGAGAGAAATCAGCTTATTTAAGCATGAAAGTGCAGTAGAAACCAAGCTGTGAAGACTTGTTCCAACAACCGTTAATAAATAAAGCCTGACTGTTTAAAAAGTGACTCACTACTACTGTACGTTGTGCTCCCACGCCTCCAAGTATTTCTAAGTAAATGGAAGATGTACTTTTGACTTGTTTTATCAATTCCAGGCTCCAGTTTGTAAACAGACAAATCTTTTCTCCTGATATTTATTGTGATCACTTCGTCAAACTGGTGTGTTTGCATTCACTTCACAAGCCAAACAAGTTTTTTTCCTCAACAGTCGCGATGACTCGTCTGACAAGTGACTCAAGACTGAAACAATCAATGTTTATTCAGCTCACGACCGAGGCCAACGTTGTTTATTTAACAGCCAAACGTCTCGCAGATAAACATCCTCAGGTTTAGATTTTGAACCAAGCGTCAACGTTTTGTCCTGGGGACTCGAAGACGTGAGTGTAAGCATCGCCCTGGGTGTTCCCTCTCTGTCAAACTCAAACCAAAGAAACGTAGAGCTCAGTAGATGAGGGCGCCCCCTTCCCTGTGCTGCCGTGACACAGCTTTTACCATGCGTGTTGTCATATTTAAAATATATCAATGCTTCCTGGGTAAATATCACATCAAATCACAGCATTTTAAGATAAGATTAAGGTCACTTAAATGCTGCTTTTCACTATAAACCATCTTCATTTAACATCTACTGAACTGTTGGAGGGAAATTGTGGAAAACAGTTGGAAAAAAAACGAATTATTCCTATTCTTTTTCTCTCTTTATTTTAAAATCCAGCCCCAACATGACACGGTAATTCAGAGGTTCCCAACCTCTTCCAGGTTGTGACCCCATTATGTTTGAGAATGTTTATGCATAGAATACAGGGTTTTTTTTTACATTTATTGTGTGCGATGTGTTCATTTGAAAAAAGATTATAATTTAAAACATAAAAAAAAACATTTCTATCACTAAATGTTTTTTTTTTTACCAATTCAAAGACTTTCCCCACATGGGTTCACGACCCCAAGGTTCACAAACACTGCCTCAAGTACTTGTTTTGGGACAATTCACCTAAAAACGGCTGACTTAATGTCTAGAAAATAGACAAATATGTCCAATATTGCATATTATCTCGTTCATAATTATGCACTACATGTTATGCTTTGACTAGTGATCATGTTATCCTGTGATTGAAAATTAATTCAAGATTCAAAGTGTTTATTGTCATCTGCACAGTAAAGAAACGTGTTTCCTGCTCAATGAAATTCCTGCTTTGCTCACCACACTGGATTCCACAAAAAAACTAATTTCAAACAAAGAACAAAACCAAACAAAAAGAGGGAAAAAAATTATAATAATTAAAAAATGAATAAAGATTGATATGTACAAGATAGAAAAGTCAAATATAAAGTGTATTGTGCATAAAGAATTATATACAGTTCTATCGGCTGAGAGTTTCATCTGAAGTATGTCTTTAATGTGTTGTGATAAACAGTTCAGATCATTATTTATGACTGGTTTTGCAAAAAAATATTTTGGGACTATATCACACATTTCCATGATTTTTCCCCCATAAAACGGGTGGTTGACAGTCTAGCAATGTGGCTAACACACATTAAGCTCGCGACCTAATTTTGCGTGATTTTATCGTAGCTTTACCGTTCTTTCAAAGAATTTGAGGGATATAAAATGGATATATAATATGTAGAATTCCTATTCATCATGTTTGGTTCGATTTCAGGAAGTTCAATAGCGGTAAAGTCGTTTAAATAACAGAAAGATGATGGAATGGAAACAAAATGAAAATGTGGGAACAAAAATTGGAGACATTTTTAAAATGTGAAATGGAAAGCTTTACTGTTTGTCTATGTTTCATATTCCTTCCAAACCACATTATTATTATGGCAGCTTTTTATGCAGTGATGCAGTAATTTGGAGACATTTTAAAATGTGAAATCGGAGGCATCGATGGTTGGTATAGTGGCCGCTCCATGCTGGTACAGTAGGAGGAACATATTTGTAGCCTTAAGTCGCTCCCTGCAGAACAAACACTGTGAAGTTAACTGTAAGTTCTGACTAAACCACTTTGTCTGGTATTTTTTGGAAATTTGCACAAAGGTTTGAATAAATAATCTTGAGGTTAGTTACAAATGAGCGGCTGTTAAAGGTAATATGTGAAGTATTTCACATACAGTCACTTCCATTTAAGGCTAAATTATTAACTTTGACTTCCTTTTGGTCCAACAATGGAGAGAAAATTCTGCTTCGAATGAACCTGAAAGAAGATACGAATGAGAGAACCAAATTAAAACCAAATTACTAAATGCTTGAACTATCACCAAATTGGCTTATATGCCTATTTATAGTTTCATATTCCATCCAAACGACATCATTGATATGGCAGCTTTTTAAAGGACAAATAAGGAGATTTTTAATTCAAAGATGCATTCTACATTTTTGTAGTAAATGTTTTACCATTGTCGCGGTCTGAGTACGGCGTTCGCGGCTTGGGCTTCTAAAAAGATGTTTTGGCTAGCTTAGCATGTAGCAGGGTCAAAGGGTAAAGGGGCGGGGCTTTGTTGCCAGCTCAACTTACCTGTATGTTTGGCTTTTAATTATTGTGCATCCTTACTTAATGTGCTTAGTCACAGCCTGCTGGAGTACGTACAGAAACCATGTGGAGCAGAATAGTCCATCAGTCCATCAATGGTATTCAGCCCGAGGTCGCTTTGAGCAGATAAATCTACTCCCTGCGTCACTGATCTAATTCTGTTATTGGTCATTTCCTCCCTGTGACTGCAGACAGGAGTCGAGCTCATTTCCTGTCTTAAAATCATCATCAAGACAGAAACCAGAAACGTGGCTGAACTGAAGAAATGCTACAAAGTAGTAAAATTAGATTTAGGAGAATCGAAGAAAACAAACCGTGTGGATGAAAAGTTTCTCCTTTTTTGTTAGTTTTCTTTAAAATATATTTCATTATTTATATCTGACTTACAAACTCAATCAGCTATTTTTGTAGTTTTTTAGGCACCTGATTAATAAATGTTTTCCTAATAAATAAATTTTTTATACATTTTTTGTCTAGAAATGTTTCTTAATATTTTTTTCTTTATTTGAATTGTAAATGAAATGCAATATTTTTATTGTCTGTAGTTATTTGTTTTTTTTTAAATTCATTTCATTTGAAATAGCTTCATCTTATTTTATACTTTCTATTGACATTGGTAAAAAAGAAAAAAAATCTTTTTTTATTTTGATTTAACTTTTTGTTTTTTTATTTGTAGGATGTAATTTTACAGTATATGAAAGGCGGGAAAGTGGTTTTTTTTGCGTTTGTTTATTGAGGGTCACAGCCTGCTTTTAAAATGCTTGATAGAGTTTCATGTATTGACTGATTCACTGCTCTGACATTCATTCATGCTGGAGCTTTTAAAGATGATTTTTGGTGACGCGTCCTTTTGTCTCTGTCCTGGTCTTTGTCCGTCTATTCTGTCCTCGTCAGTGCCCTAGTTTAGTTTCTCATGATATTTGTTTTAACTTCTTACATTTTTGAACACATTTCGGTATTTTCTACTCACCACATTACTTTCATAAACTAGACGGCAGGTTTTTGACACTTTCTGTGCAGATTCTTTATTTTTTATATGCATTTCTTTTTCTACACTTTCTTTTTATTCTTCTTAACTAGGGATGTAACGATTGACTCAACTCCCGATACCATTCGATTCACGATACTGGGTTCACAATACGATTCTCTCACTATTTATTTTATGAAATAAAACTCTAGACAAATGATCACTGAAAAATATTCATATTTTTTTTCTTTGAAAATAAAAATACTCTATTTTCTATTATCTTTCATTGTCAAATGAATCCCTTGGTAAACTATGCAAAACAATGCAATTTAATTAAAAATGAATCTTGAATGAAATAAATAAATAGTACAAATGAAGAAGAAACCTGTTCATTTAAACTGTATGCAAAACTGCAAAATAGTTCCTTTTCTTTTTAAAAGTGCAACTGAAAATGTATTTTGTGTCTCAACAATTGGACTTTAAAACATATCCCATATCAAAGAAATAATATAAATAAAGAAAATATGGCTTTTATTCTCTCTCCCTTGTTTCTCCCTTTCCTCTCTGTTCACCTCTTACCTTGGATTTCACACGTTCTTTCTTTCTCACCTCCAAAATGCTTCCACACGTATGATTTCAAACATGGTGGTGCGTCCTGAATTTCAAATTCTAAACAGATGGCGCCCTTTGCTATAAAAAAATAAATTATATATATATATAAAGTACTGCAATTCAGTGTCAGAGTATCGATGTGAACTGCGACACATTTTAATCGATTTTTAACTGCCTCACGATTAATCTTTACATCCCTATTCTATTCTTAACAATTTAGCTTTCAGTTATTTTGTTTTCCAATTGTTTTTAAGTAGTCCTTTATTTCATCAATAATTTTGTCATCTTAATTTAATTTTCCTTTATTTTTATTTCTTACATTTTCTACTCGCCACGTTACTTTCAGAAACTTTCTGTGCAAAAACTTAAGCTTTCATAGTGACATTTCTGCTTGATTTTGTTGAAAAGTTGAATAAATGATGATTCCAAAAAAAAAACAATAATATAAATATTGCCATTTCTGTTTTAGGAAATTGATTTTGTAATTTCCATTCATTCGTAATAATGTGAGGCCACACATTGTGTTACAAAGCAAGCCTAACAATGAGCTTCTGTGTGTCGATACATTATAAGTATTTGGTGTGAACCTTTCCTTTGGTTTTCTTTAAATTAACTTAAATATTTATTTACATTTTTTGTAATCGAGCACCTTTTTTAAACGTGCACTTCACTATTACAAAGAAGAAGCTTATTGAATTTCACTATTTTCACCACTTTCACCACAAGTATCCACTCATTCATCAAAGTGAAGGACGTGAGGCTGATCTGACCTACTAACACTGAGCTTGTGAGAAAATTTTGCAGGCAAAGATTAACGACCTGAGGAAAAACGCTCGACCCCCCCAGAGAGACAATGTCCAAAGAAGAAGAACAACTTTTATTCTGAAGGAGCTAAAGTGGCTCTCGTCCCACTTTGTGTTCAAAGTGACCCTGAAACTGAGCGGGAGCCTAGGAAGCTTTTAGCGCTCGTCTTTCCTGTCCTCCACTCTCACTCTTCCTTCCAAGGCTTAACGTAGAAGCTGTGTTACTCACTCAGCACTCAGACAACAAGGTTAATGCTGAAGGAGGGTGATTCAGACTTTTATAACCTGTGTGGGTTACTAAGGAGGTTTGTCTGACGTTGATTTAGATGATAGCGGAACTACAGAGTGGATTCATGTATGCAGCGATCACCACTTCACAACATGACTCGACAATATTTTCTAAAGGAGCGAGACCTCATCCTGCAAACCTTTATATGATGTTTGTGTTCTGCAGAAACCATTTGTCAGTTTTGCATTAAAAGTAAAATCAAGTGTAAATACCAGACTTTACACGATCAGGATTTTTGGGTCGATCACCGATCTGATCATATGAATTTAGGTTGTTTTTTTTTAAAGAAATCAAATTTCTTCGGTACTACTTGATGCAGATTCACGGAAAATCAAACGGTACCATGTTTTTGGACCTATACGCAGCTTTGTGACGAGGGATGTGAATCTTTGAGTGTCTCACGATTCAATTTGATTCTGATTCTTAGGGTCACGATTCAATTCGATTCCTATTTTTAGTGTTACAATTCCATTCCGATTCTTAGGGTCACGATTCTGATTCTTAGGGTCACAATTCCATTCCGATTCTTAGGGTCACGATTCTGATTCTTAGGGTCACAATTTGATTCCGATTCTTATGGTTGCGATTCAATTCGATTCTGATTTTTAGGGTCACAATTCGATTCTGATTCTTAGGGTCACAATTCAATTCAAAATCGATTCTTGTTTTAACCGATTCTCGATTAAAAAACTGATACAATGCATAGTGTGTTAAGGAAAATTATGGCACCAAAACATTACAGTTTGTATAAGACAATTTTAAATAAACTGATTCCAATGATGTAATCACACAAAGGCAAATTTAAGACAAAGGTTAACATTTATTCATGCTAAACAAATAAAAACTGACTTGCTGTGCAAGAAATAACGCATAAATAAAATTGCCTAAATAGAAGTTTAGGCTAGCTGTTTTTTTCTTCGAGAAGTTACAAAAATAAGCTGTACACAATTCACACAAATTGGTGTTTTGTGTGATTTTTCAAAATAGAAACTTTTTTTAATTAAGTCTGACTACAAGAATAAGTTAAGGCATACAAAAAATAAAGCTTCTGTTCATTAATACAATTTCCTAAATAAAAGCTTTTCTTTCTCATAAGGTGCCCATTTCAAAATACACAACAATGAAACTGGTGGGTTTTTTTTATATTTAAAAAATGAAATTGTACAAATATCATTGCAAACTTTAACTGCTATTCTCTACAAATCACATACTGTATAATACATATAATGAGGGTGTTTGACTTTAGTTTTCACAGAATGGATGTGATATTTCAGGATAATAATAATAAATAAATAAAGCATATTTGGTAATCTTCTCATTAAAGACACTCATGTTCAAAAAGGGTAAGAATAAGAAGAAGTGTCAAATGTTTCTAGTCCTGCCCACTTTTATTATTTATTTCTTTAATAGTGGAGTGAAAGTAAAAAGTATCGCCCAAATATAATACTCAAGTTAAGTATATATACTACAAAATGTTTCTTCTCTGTATTCACATGTGCACAGCGGGGTTGTCCACCACCGCCCTGAAACGGACAGAAGTCTCCGGTATGAAAGCGAAAGTAAACGGTAGCGCATCGCTCAGGCTGAATAAACAAAACAAGCGCACGCACATAAAAACACATTAACAGCAGACGCTGCCGATGCTTTCAGACCTTGTAGACTGGGGATGAAGTCCGACGCTCAACCACTTCACTCCAATCGATCGACATTTTTTGCCGTTCACTCATAGGTTTTTACCTTTGTGCACAAATGTGAGTGAAATAAAGCCGTGTCACGGAATGTAAACAACTCTTTGGTGTAAATGAGATGATAAAACAATGCAATGGGAGCATCTACGGAAAGTTTCATCACAACAATGACATCATTGATCGGATCGGCGAGTTAAGACATTACAGCCGATCACATTAATTGGTTAAACTGCAAAATATCGGCCGATCCGATATAGCGATTAGATCGATGTAAAGCCTGGTAAATACCTTTGTGACATGTTCTGAACCTTCACCGACATTTTGATTCAATATCAAACGTTTCTTCAATATTTTTGTTGGAAAAATGGTCGAACGTCCAATATCGCACAAAATCTCAAGTGATTTTAATACGTGATTTTAGCTTGTTTGCTTTTTTTAGAATGTGCGCTTTGAAGCTACATCAGTGTGGGGATTTGTTTCTTACACCCTTAGTAATTTACTGTTATCAGTTGACAATGAAAGGACTGCATATCTAGGAGGAACGCTTCTCACATGACCAGTTAAACTCCTGTTTGAATGCTGGAATCCATCATTATGACTAAGGAGGAGGAGTCGACTCCCCTCGGAGGAATGCAGTCATGTGCGCTCAGTATCATCGGCCCCGGCTCTGCACGTCTGTTCCTACAGTCTTCCAGCTGCGAGAACATTCCCATTGTCAGGCGTTAATCCGCAGTGACTTTCAGCCTCTGGGCTCTTGCTCTTGTGTTCACAGGGAATCTGAGGAAAAGCACGTGGCGGGAATGTCAGGGGGGCCTCGGCCCACGACCTTGACTGTGACCTTTTAGAGCGAAGGTTTAGTCCATAAATTACCTTGTCTGAAGGTTTCAATCAGATTAAGATAATCTGGTATGGTCCATGTAGAAGTAAATCTAATCAGGTTTTTGTTCTTGAACTTTCACTGGACTCTGAAGGCTTTATGCACACACCTGTGTTTTCAGCACGGGGAGTGTAACTCATTGCACACACAGACAAAACAATGGAAATAAATCTACTTAAATATGACCTTGTGTAATCTGGGCCATGTTTGATCTGGGAGGTTCTGGTTTCATACTTGCTGGAGAAAGAGAGCGAATAAATCACAGAAACACTGAATACTGAGGCTGGTTAGCTTTGAGAAATGGTGTGCATCTGGGCTTTATACAGCATTTTGATTCAAGACTCACTGTAAACTAGGAGTGTGGCGATATCTCGATACGGCAATATATTGCGATATTTTTTTAGCGCTAAGTATCGATTTTCTTTATATATATATATATATTATTTTTTTTTTATTATTATTTTCAAAACCTTTTTTGCTTTTTCACTAAAAAGTGCAGGTATGTCTTCACATAAATTGTGTCACTGTTTGTTGAAGGAACCAATATATTGTTTACTAGAATATTCCACTGTAATGATGTCACTGGTAAGAAAGACACTATTTTTTGTTCACAGAAAGCGTTATTGGAGATACTTATTCATTACATTGGTATGTTGACACTTATTTACAGAAATGTTGCACTAAAATAGTGTCACTGTTCATAGGACACTTTTTCAATTTTTGTCTTTCAGAGACCTAAAACAAAAACTGTATTTTTTCACTTAATCTTTTTTTTTCTTATCGATTATCGTAGATTGATTTCTGATCAATATGTTGATATTCGCAGTATCATCATATCGTGAGATAATCGTTATCGTGAGCTTTGTGTTGCGTATCGTATCGTGAGGTACCCAGAGGTTCCCACCCCTACTTTAAACCATAGGCATCAAAACGTGACCCAAAGTGAGAGCAACTGTTGCAGTTACATACATTACGTTTATCATATTACTGTGGTTCGGTATAAGCAATTGGCGGCGCGGGGGCCACATGTAGCCCTCGGCCTAATTTTATGCGGCCCCCAAAGTTAATGTACAAAATGACAGAAAAATGCACAAAACAAGACCAAGAATATATTAAAAATGGAAAATGCAGTAAAAGACAAGATAAAAACAAGGTCTAAAATCAAACCATTGGAAATGTGGTTGATTATTGCAGGGGTTCTTAAGCTTGGTCGAAATAATATTTCAGACCATTTTTGCTTATTTTTACCCCTACTACACCAAACTTGCTACATTACTCCTATTTTTTCCACTTCTCCATCAAATTTCAATGCCTTTTCTGCACATTTTTTCCCCACTTTTATGACATTTTTGGCACTTATAAACCCTTTCCACTACTTTTCCCACCAAATGCCGTATATGTTAACCCACTATGGTCACATTTAACCTGTTTTCACCATATTTCATGCCCATCATTTGCCAATTTAGACTAATTGTTCCTACTTTTTTCTGGCATTTTTTAGCCAACATTGACAACAACATTGTCAATTTTTTGGCCACCCTAATTTGCAACTTTGAATCAATTTCTGTGGTTTTTGAAAATCCGTTTCACCACCTTTTCCACCATTTTTTAGTCACTTTTAACCCTTTTTATTTCTGATTAAAACAAGCATTTACATTTTGAAGATGACTATATACCGTTGTCCTGAATAACAGTGGATATTATTCAGATGAATAAATAAATGTGGTTTTCACAGATTCATAGAACAATGGAACATCATTTTACTGACTTAATGGATGGGGACCCCAAAAATCTCTCCCCTTTATTCCCCCTTATAGATGACCCTGTCTCCACATGACTGTTCTTCAATGTTCATGTCTGTGTTCAACCACCTTCAGGTACAGTGGGGGTCCCCGCTCTCTGGAATCTTTAATTTGGGGGTTGCGGGCTGAAAAGGTTGCGAACCATTCAGTTATTGTTCCTCCAGTTATGGTTGCGCTCTGGCCACAGGGCGAGTAAACGCTGTATGAGGCTGAACATGCCACAACTGCAGCCCTCGCTCTGACTGTGTGGGTTTAAAAATACCTCGTCATTCCAACCAGAGACAGAGCTGTCCTCTGCTCTATAAAGAGGCTCGTGACGCATCTGTCGGCACATTGTCGTCGTGGTAACAACCAGCAGAACAGCAACTTTGCCACAATAATTGGCACGCACTTCAGCACAACGCTTCGATCAGAACGACAAGTCGTAGCCCCATGACGACCGCCATCGCTGCTCGTTATCGTCCAACAGTGAGAGACTGTTCGCTGTCACAACTGTAAAGAACAAGAAACCTCGCCCTAATGCCACACACTGTTCCATGAGAAAACAAACAAAGGTTTGGTTTTAAAATCACATCCTGTCACCAAGTTTACTTTTTAAATCACTAAATAAATTTTGAGTTGTCTTGCTAATAAACCAGGAGATCCTGACCTGCCTCTGCCAATCAACACACTCACTGTTTACATTCAAATGTCAATGTGCTTCCTCAAGGTCAAAACCAGGACCATTACATGTTTGCATTATCTCCAAAAGGTTCAAGAACATCATTTATTTGTAGGTGTTTTTGGGAGTGGATAGACCTGTACGGGCCAAAATCTCTCATTTAAAGAGTAACTAAACCCCCTGGTTTTTGCTGACCTGCCACTCGGAGGGAAATTCAAAAAATGCTTTGATTATGGGCGGATCTCCTAGAGCAGTTAAGACACTTTAAAATCGCCAAAGAACAAACAATGCTATGCTAACGAGCTACTCAACACTCACTATAGCTCTCTATTCACAATTATCAATCAACGCAACACAAATTGTAGAGTCCACAGGTGCTCGTTCTTACAGGAGGGGCGGAGCCAACAGTGCTTGTTTGTGATGCACAATGGTTCAATAATGTCAGTCACAGAATCTCGTTCTCAGCAAATGGCAAAATTCAATTGTAATAGCCTGGTTTCAGCCCATAGAGGGCAGTCACTCTGGCATTTTACAACAAAATACGCCAAATTGAAATACTTTGACCAAAATGTTGAGAGTTGGACCAGAATCAATCAACAGCACCACTTCATACCCAAAAAGGTTTGGAACTTTCAATGACCATATTTTTCTCAACAATACTTGGAAGTTAAGTTTACATGTTCATCAGACCAGTACAGGGTACGGAAACACATCAGAGACATTTACAAATGTAATGAGACACATTTACATGTAAAGCCAAAACATTGAAAATACATCAATATCTGGGTTAAATGTCTCCCACATATCATATCAGACACAAGAGAGGGTTCAGTCAGTCTGTTTCTACCACCAGAACTTTCCAAGAACTATCTAGAACTGTTTCAACAGGGGTATACATTTCGTCCTGGGTAGGTTTATCAGAGTGGAGGATCTTTCCTGATTGGAAGGAAGTACTGGTACTTTTAAATGACCGATGACCCCTGTTCCTTTGTGAAACAGATAAAGCCTGTTGGGTGAGAAAAGTGTCATTCTTTTAACTACCAACTTCCCCAAATATTTGAATGGCAAAGACTCATAACAAAGACTAGAGGAACTCGTATGAAAAACTCTGACTTTCTTCATATTTTCCTCAAAATTTCTAGGTTTAAATGCGAAATGTAACAAAATGAATCCAAAAATACATATTTATAAAAAAATCATTGAACATTACAAAACATAAGAAACTTTTAATCGTCACTGTACTCTTGTTTCCCCTGGAAAAGGAGTCTAATGATGAGTCAGTCTTAGGTTGCCTTTAAAGTTAATTTGATGGACCTAAAAATCAATGTTTAATTGTGCTGGAAGGATTCAGACGTGCTCGCTGTGTCTAGCACCGTGAGTGCTGAGCATTGTGCTTTCCAGAGACGGTTTCTGCAGCAGTTCAGGAAGATGAAAGAGTGGGGAACTCTTTATATGAATTATTTGAACACCTCCAAAAACAGAGAAGAATATGGTAATTTTATGTGACAAATGTACCGTAAATAAGATGAAATACCTCTTTCGTGAATGGGAAACAAGATCCACATAGCTAATCATTGTTAGCGGAGACGCTAGGTGTGTGTTTAACCTCAAAGGAAGGACATGGTCCCCATGGTCCCCTGATCCAGCTGCTGATTTATTGAACAGATTTAGCTAAAGCTTGCAGATTTTCATCTATACATGCGTTCCTTTTTAAATCCTCAATAAATCAAACAAATAGTGCACACATTGTGTATTTCTTTGTCAGTTTACATGAAAACTAGTGCTGGAAAGCGGTGGTAATCTATAAAGTCAAATATTATAATAATGATTGACCAGCATTTGACACTGAATTCTTATGAATCAACCCTAACTCCACGTCTGCTCCTGAAAATACAGTGAAATTGTGTCACTGTTTTTTCAAAGTTTTAATAAACGTGAGATTTTGAGCATTTTCAAACATGTTAGTTAGACTAGTAAAAAAAGGTTAAACGTCTCCAGTCCACGTGTTTACGTTCCTCCCCTTTGTTCTACAGGAGTTGTCTGAAGGCTGGGACCCTGACGTGGACGAGGAAAACCAAAGGAAGACATCCGCCGCGGCATCATGGCGTCCATAGCGGAATACTACGCCGGCAAGAGTGTGATGATCACCGGAGCCACGGGCTTCATGGGAAAAGTTCTGGTGGAGAAGCTGCTGAGGTCGTGCCCCGAGGTCAAAGCGCTCTACATCCTGGTCAGACCCAAAGCTGGGCAGTCCATGCAGCAGAGGGTCAGCGACATGATGAAGTGCAAGGTACGGAGTCGAAATGCACTGTTAGCATTGGCATTACAAGATTACTGTAGTGGACATACATGTTTATTTGTTTTTCGTTTTTAAAGTTTCTTAGCCTTTTTTTTTTTTTATGGCTGACGTTTTAAAATGCTAGCATCAAAATTTAGCGTTAAAGGCTGTTTTGTCTGCGTTATATTTGTGTTACGTGCTGAAAAACCTCATCTCCCGTTAAAATGACGTTGTCTCTTGCCGTCATTTACCATTACACAAAAAAATCCATGTTTACATTCCCAGTGCCTTTTAAAACATCGCTGTGATCAACCACAGTCAGGTTAAGAAGGGTTTTCATACGGTGGCAGGGTTCTCACCTGGAATTTTTCGGTGGTGCATGAGCGACCGCAGTTGGCGTGAGCGTTGTAGGGGGGTCCGGGGGCATTCCTGCCAGAAAATGTTGAAATTTAAAGTTGTCTGAAGTAAGATAAAGTTTTTTGGGTTTTTTTTAATCATTGTTACTGCCTTACTTTAAAGCCAAAACTTATTTTTGAATCGGTGAAGGGTGATGATGAACGAAGTTAGAGAGTTACTCATGCTTGGTATAGGTCCTCCACTAATAAATCACCAGAGACACTGTGTAGACAAGAAATAACATTTAATTCAAAAAACTGATTCAAAAACGCGCTTTTCAAATTTAAATTAGGTATTACCTGCAGTAATATTGGGAGTCGGGACTCCTATATTTTTCAGTTACGCAGATTAAAAAGAGAGTTAAAACAACCCATGCGTGCCAGGAAGTCCCTTTTGTGTGTGCAACAATTATTACAACATTAATAACAAGTAAAAAAGGCAAATAACAGAAAAGCCCCCCTACGCTGGTTGAAACACAACGTAGAGGGCGACAGAACAATGTAGGGTATCAAAATCACAGCGTCTGGGGCTCCTACACTCAACAATGCTAGCGATAACCAGAGTTGCTTTTCACTGGTTTTCTGCACTTTCAGGAGTGGAAGGAAACAATGTTCTATGGGATACGATAAATACGTGGTCATGAAGTGGAACTTTCGAGTTTTTTTTATGTGCAAAAAACGAATCATATTGTGTTGTGTGGGGTTTCAATTCTACTAGCATTGAGATTAAATGTTCTTTGATTGGTTATTGTAAACCATGATTGTGGGTAAACCATGCTAGCACTTTTAGTTAAAATGGTGCTGTTGGCAGGTGTCTTTGTAACTTTATTTTGATGGGGTTGTAACTTCCTGTAATTGTTTGTTAATGGGTGGATCAGGCTGTAAGAGGTGGAATGTTCCAGATCAATGGGTTCCTCCCACATGTGCTCAAAGAGCCCAGCCTCTCAGTCCATTCAACCGGGTGTTGCTCATTACCTGTTTATTCAAATCTCCATTCAAATCACTGTTTGCCTTTCAAAGAAGTCAGAGCCATGTTTGCAGAGCTGTAAACATTTGTCCACAAGTCACTGTTCAGTTGCCATGTGGAGAAAAGAGGTTCTACAGTTCATCTACAGTATGTGCTCCAGCCTGAGAGCTAAACCAGGCGCCATGTGGAGAAAACTGGATGTTCTCATGTTTGATTGTGCTAATGAGGGCAGCGGTGGTGACGAGTACTTCCATCCTCGCTGCAAGGCATCAACCTATCAGCACAATCAAGACTTAACCCTGGGTTTTTACTGTCCCCCCCACGACCTCCGATTTTACATTTCAAAATTTCTTACATTCAGTTTCAGGGTTAACCCAATCCTACATCACTTTACACTTTTCAATTTCTTGCCATTTCATCATCTTTCCCAGTTTAGATGACTTTACTCATGGCTATTTAACTCCCTGAAGTCACACCAAACATTCTAAATAAGTTTGTCATTATTTTTCATGCGGATGCTAAGATGAAACCATACACCCTAAATAAGGGCGTGTTTCAATATTATGTCCATCTTCATCTTTTAATGAAAAATATTTTGTGCTTTTCATCAGCAATTGGAAAACGACTAAGTGGCTTTTCTTTATGTTAGTGGCGACTTTTTCCTTTTTAGTTGATTTTAAACGTCCATCCAGATGCTGCAGGTGCCAAATTTTTTTATTTTATTTTACAATTACTAGCAAATGGTGCTTTGTTGGCACTTTTCTTCCATCAATTTTGCATGTTTTATATCGTAGAATAATAGTAATAAAACGTGATGCCGAAAATGATGAGAAAAAAATCATCATGCAGATTGTCAGGTACGTTATGATGGAAACATTGTTGAAAGGTGCTCTAATGTTCAGTGTGGCTGTGATATGTTTTACACCTACTCACACTGCACAGATGTCGTTCTTCTCCCTTAAGGTCTAAGTTTATATCTGGTGTGTCATTAAGTGCTGTGACCACAATAAAGCGTGTTACACTTCCTGTAATTATGTAAATTTGTGCAGAGGAGGAAAAATGGGTTCATTGGGCTAATTCACGACTTAATTTCTCTCTAATTGCATGTATATTCATTGCCCGCCCTTGCTTTCCCCTATGGGGAGGAGCTGATGTGATTGATTGATGTAATGTCCACTGTGGATATGATTGTGAGAAGCAGGACAGGAATAGGGAAAATGCCTCAGGCGTCCCAAAAGAGATTTTATTCGAGCCACAAGTGGAAATCTAGACTAGAGTTACACGACGGGAGTGTGGCGGAATCGACACATCTTGAAAATCGATCCCCGAGCTGTGGATGGAAAAAGAGGAAATCAATACGACCGTTTTGTCATCTCGAATCAAGCAAAGGACCTAAAACCCCGGTTCATGTAAATTTCCAGGGAAGAGGAGGAAGAACCAATTTGCTCAGGGAAACTTAATATGTGCAAGCCATGTAGTTTCCCATCAGGCTTCGGCTGTTTAGAGTGTTTTCTGAAGAGCCTCCAGATGATCCTAACCAAACACTGTGGATCATTTACAGCCATCTGTGTTTCAGCTTTTACACTGAGCACTAAAGTCATGAGGAGTGTTAAGAAGTAAAACCACTTCCTGCCTCCGATGCTCCCTTTAGAGCCCAGAACCAAAGTGAACGTAAAACTATCTTTGAATCAAGGTATCATCTACTCACACAGACAAAGTCAGACAATTAGATCCCTATCAGCCTGTTTTTGGCCAGCCCGAGCCCGATCTTGATCTCCGGATTGCATTCTCTGGAGAAAAAAACAACTGCACGACAGATCTGTTGCCCGTTACCTAGCAACCATTAGAAAGAAAGATACCGGCCAGGCTTTAAGGATGAGCAGAGAGGCTACTTGAGAGACAAAACCAGGCCTCAATGAATTATCTTGGATTCCAAGCCGAGGAAGATCCAAAGAACTGCGTTGATACCAATTACAAAAACGGAGGCTCGGTCATGGAAATGTAATGACATTACCTCTGATGTACTCTTGGCACAGCATCAAGCAGTGACCTGATAGTGGACACCATTAGAAAGAGGCCCAATCAATGGAAATCTGTCGAGGAGGGAAACGCTACAAACGTATGTCGATATCTGTGGGTTAAATGCGTGGATAAAGGCTAAGTGATGGAAAGCTTTCTATTTTTTTGATGAGCTGCCGCACTAAACTATCAGTGTATTGACTTTTCAATTATTTATTTTCATCCGTCCTGAACTGTTCATTTTGAATATGGACGAGGGCATTATCCCTCGGAACGCTAAAACACACAATTTGAATACCACCAAATATCACAAGATTAAGCGTAAGGAGCTAAATTCACGAGATTTCATAGATTTTGCAATATATTGGATACGTTGGATACATCCATTTGCTTATGTCTTCAAATAACTTGTTGCAATTTGTAACCTACTTTTTTAAAGGAAAAATATGGCAATGTTTTCCATATCTGACCCAGTGGGCTCACACCTGGCATGTTCATCTGGCCTGAACTGTTCTGTTTGGTTATGGATTACATCGGGATTATTTGAGGATTTTATCTCGGAACACTTAAACACAAAATTTGAAACAGCATGCTGGAATTAGTGACGTGCCGTCAGGGTACGCAAGGTAGGCAGTGCCTACCCAGGGGTGAATTGATATTTTGATTATTTGTTTTAATTATAATTATGAATTATTTAATTTTCCATTTCCTATAGCCTACAGTACCTATAAGTTTGAAAGTGTCCACATTTTGTGCGTTTCATAGCCCAAATTACTAAACAGCGCTATTTCCTGGAACGGCTGTCGTCTCACTCCGCTGTAAGGCAGGAGGAGGCCACTCCCTCTCCCAAAAGCACGTTGCTGCTCTGCCTCTGTTCTCATAATGTGTTTTTGTGTGTTGCACATGCACAGTCAGGTCCCCAAGATGACAACCATTTACGTCCAAAGGCAGCGTAGAGAGCTGCCTTTGGACCCGTAATCGGCGCTATGCTAAATGCTATACGTAAGTTCACAGTACATTAGTGAATTGATCCCATGTGACCGCTGCTGCTACGTTCTTTCTCACTCTAGCGAGTGGGCGGGATAACACTACAGTCAGGATGACAGCGCTAGAGATGATAGGTAAACTTTTTTTTGAGGAAAAACGACAGCTTTTAAAAGATGGAGACCAACACCTGAGCTACCAGACCTTCAGCGAAGCTAAGATCAGAAAATGTTTCATACTTTTCACAGTGAATGGAACAAAAGGAAGGATTGACTTTGTGGATGAGCCTCACTGAGCCTCAGGCTGTTCTGAGTTGTTGTTGTTGTTGTCATTTTCTCCGTGTTTCTGTGTTTCGAACACAAACAACGGATGTGCTGCCGTTTCATGAGATATATCTTGTTGGGAGAGTATGGAGGCTATATTAAATAATTGTTTACGTTTCTTTAATGGTGTTTTACGATGTTTATTTTGTCAGATGCTAAATATTGTTGATGTGGATCTTGTTGGGTTTTTTCTTTCTTATTATGAATTTTATATTTTGATAAGCGTATTGAGATGACTTTGTTGTAAATTGCTTTATACAATTGAGGTTGATTTGAATTGACTTAACACTTGCCAGCAGAAACATGAAATTGTCATTGGTGGTCTCGATTTGCAACGTGCCTACCCAACCCTAGTGGTCACGGCACGTCACTGGCTGGAATGCCAAAAAATATCACAAAATCAAGCATAAGGAGCGGGTTTGCGAGATTACGTACCACAAGATTTTGCAATATATTGGACATGTCCATGTGCTTATGTCTTCCAATCACTTGCTACACATTTATCTACCTCTTTAAAGGAAAAAAATATGGTTTAAATGTCTGCCCTTTTTCCGTAAAGACGGAATTACCCGGATAGCCAAATTCTTCTGGTCCATATCTGGCCCAGTGGGCACACACCTGGCATGTTCATCTGGCCAATTTACCAAATGGAATGATGGCAGTTTGGCGCTCTGCTCCTGTTTGCCAAAACCTGACCACAACCATGCTATCACAATGCCAGATATCAGCTCAGGACACACCAAACAGACATGGTACCTTATGTGCTGTATGGGCCACTTTTTGCTCACATCCAGATTAGTTCATTTGCCATAATTCAGCCAAAATGTGTTGCACGATAACTAGCCTTCATATGCAGCATCACATGTGGGCCACTTCAGGCCCACATCCATTTCATTGGCCCAGAAGAATGCCAAAAACCCGAATCATTGCAAGATGTGCAACTTTTGCAAATCCTTGCAAACCCAGAGGTTTTCCATCTTGCCAGGAAAGGTGCAAGCTTTAATTAAGATCTCCACATAAGATGCTTTGATTGATTTTAATGGACAATATATTACTGAGATGGCTTCATGAAGGGAAATGTGAAACGGCAAATGTGGATGCATATGGTTGTCAAATACGTTTATGATGATACTGCAGGGTTTTCTCATGAGCTTTGGGTATCTTTCTTTTATATAAACTTCAAATTGAGCTTTAGACAAAATGACCCAATTGTAGTGAACTGATAAAAGCTTTAAACTTCTAACACGCACTAGACAGTGGATAGACAGCTCTGTTTAAAGGACACTGAGACACAATCCTGCAGCAAAGGGCGTTAGATCGTCAAAGACGAAATGTGAGTCCTCGTCTTCAGTGAGCAGAAAGTGTGACAATCATTGGCTCACTTTCACACCGTGACCTGACATTTGACTCCAAGAAAAGAAAGTTTCATCTTGATTATCGCCTTGTGAACCCATCTTTGAGCCACCAGAGGAAGACTGTGAGAGGAACGAGTTGAGCTGAAAGGCAGTTAGCGAGAAGGAAAATGCTGAAAAGGCATCTCGGGTTGCGAGACTGAAAAGAAAGTGACATTTGGGTTGGGTTTCTTTTAAATTCCAAAGAAGAACGGCGGGGCAACGACTTCAAATGCCACAATTGAAGATTCATCACCTTTGGGATCTGACCAATGACTGCAATCGCTGCTGAAAATTATCATACCTGTATTGTGTTGCAGACTCAGTAATATGGCCTGCTGTACTGACTCATAGAGCAGCAACACAACCTTCTGCTAGGTGGAGTGTACAGAGACTGTTTTTGTTAAAGGTGGGGAAAATAATCAACTAACAACTCAAACATCCCCATTACGTCATCACTCCTTAGTAGTTGATCCTGGTGCCCATGATGCCTCTCAATTAAGTTACTCATTTGCGGTTTTAAGTTCTCTAAAAAAGGGGTAATCTAGTTAACAGTTAACAAAAAAAAAAACATAAAAAGACTACATTACAAACCTTATATATAAATCAATTATTTAAAAGTTGGTGATTAAATTACTTTTCCTTTTCGCTCTCTGCTTATAAACATCTGATCTACTTTATTTTCTCATGAGGAAAAATCTAAATCAAATCATGAGGCAACAGAAAAGATACAAGTTTGTTCAGTGCTGCGTATGAAGTATGTGTTTTTTGTTTTACTTCCTCATACTTGCATGCAGCGTGGTAGGCAGCAGGTGAACTTGACAAAAGGGCGAATGATTTAAAACAATACGTAGTCCATCACATGATCATTAGATGATTGGTCTAAACCTGAATAATACAACTTTGTGACTGAATTGTGTAAGAAAAGTCTTTGGTGTCATTTATACCAACTTTTACCATTTAAACATAGGTGATATTACTCAATTTGTGTAGCCATTTTGGAGATTTCAGCCAACAGATTGTATATCTTTGCCTTAACATGTCATAGTTACCACATTAGTCTATGTCAGTGCTTCTTAAACTGTGTGGCCACATTTTCACCTTCACCATGTAAGGTTTTAACGAGTTTTTATATCTAGTCAATCATTTAACAGGCAAGGCACTGATTTCTATCTGAAATCTTACCTCATGATCTGATGTTTTTAGATCCCGGACGAGCCCCCAACTGTTGTGGCATATTTATGAAATACGTTACTTGCATTATGAAACGTGGCGTTACTTTTTTCTTTGTTAGTTCATTTCATACATGCACGGAATTATTTTTTTTTACTCTTCTTGGTACAGATTGCAAACAATGTTTCCTTATAACCTGCATTTTTTATTTATTTTTTTATGCAGGTGATTAGATAAATCTAGTTTTTGACTTATTATGAAACATCGTTAGTTCTTCTCTGTTGCTTCAATACATTTGAAAATGTGTTATTTGTCAGTATTATTTGGGGTTCGTTCAAAGTGGGGAATACCCCAAAAAGAGAACCACTGGTTTAATATGGTTGTAGACGTTTAAAGACCGTGTAAAGCAAATTCATCCATTTTCTTCTAAACACTCGCTGGTGCCGCATTTTGCCTCGTGATTGTGTGTTTGGCCTCTAGCCGGCGCATTGCTTACTCTACCCAGGAGAGATGCACATAGTCGGACTCGGGCGGAGAAGACCTTTCTGCTGACACAATTGGCCCATTCTGAGCACTTTTGGAAAACCAATGGGAGAAGCACTATCGACGCTGGAGCCGCTTTCACACTGCTTTCTCCCATAGACACAGTACACACCCCCAGTGTTTCAGAGCAGAGAGAAGTGCTTGTTTTTCCGTTACAGTGAGACCTAATTTTATATACTATAGCGATTGTTTTCACCCTTCAAATTTGGCTCAGTGGTCAATGACACATTTCTGTGGTGTGACAAACTCATAACACACATTTATTTCTGCTTTACACAGACTTTAATTTAGCACCGTTGATGTTACCAAAACATATTAAAGTCACATTTATCATAGTGCACCTGCACCATATCAGAGAGTATTGTGTCATGTTTCAAGGTAGCCGAGCATGCACAGTTTTTGTAGTGCAGAGTAATGTTAAATTAGGTTTGTAATTCAACAAATTGTGCAACATTCTTTAGTGCAAAGTGTCAAAGGTTAATGTGTTGTAGCATGAATCAGAAGGTGTTGGAAAACTTAGTACTCTGTTAATAGCGCTCATAGCGACATCGTGTTAAGACTGCTTTCAGACCTCAAGTATCTAAGACGTGTAATCCATCATAGGGATTTATATTTCACGCAACCTCAGCATTAAGTTCTCTGCAAATCTCCACTTGTTGAGCCCGTTTCTTTATGACTGCTGTGTTTGTCCAACCCTTGTGGTTGAACTGCTGCAGCGACAAAGCCCATGTTTCTCTTTACCACGACAAACTGTCCAACTATTGTCTCCCTGCACAAAAGCAGCCGTGCACAACGACTCCCGTGGGTCGGAGGAGGGAGTTCTGCATTAATGCGAGCGATGGAAGGCTGGCACAAAACCTCTTGATCGTCCAAAGAGACATTGACAAGAGTCGCCCAGTGCCGTCCTCGTCCTGGACTCTGAACAAAGAGCTCTGTGAAGCCCACGGCCAGTATCCTCCATCACCCCGCTGACCTCGCTGAACCACATTCTATTACAGATTGAACAGAATGGAAAACTGGTCCAATCAGACAGAAGCTGAATGGGTGGGGTCATTTTTAAGAGCTCTGAACCCATTGATGTTGATTTCAGTAATGCACACTAAAATAAATCTGTGCTTAGTAAACTCAATATTCAGCCAGTATTTAAGATGCTTCTTAATACTGGCTAGACCCTAACCTGCATTGCTATCAGACAAGGGCACAACAAATACACAAACTAACTCCCAAAACACAAAATACATCTATACACATAAATTAACATTGAAAACACAGATAATAACTCCAGAAAAACACTTAACAATTCCAAAAACACACATAACAACAGAAACATCACAAATAGAGTAAAAATAAACACTGGGGACCTTTACTACAAAGCTAGATTTCCTCTTATGTTGCTGACTTCCAGGATTTAATTGGCGTGTGCTATCCTACGAAGCCGGCTAACGTCTTACGGTGCCAAATCACCATGGTTACTTTAACTTGGGCTGAAGGACTAACATCGTTGGGACCAGGTTTTGTTTTGGCTAGGATCTGAGCGAGTACTAAAGTCCCGCCTCCTGACCAATCTGTTGTCTTAGAAAACGACCTGACCAATAAAAGGAGGATCATTTTGAACACATCTCTGTGTGGATCTGATGTGACGCTGACAGGAGAGAAAATATTGATATTAATATCCTTTCATTTATAGATGACATCCTACAGGAAATATAGAGATTGATATCTGCTGGACTGATAAGTAAAATAAGTCAGCTGATGAAGCCTGCGTGCATCGGGCGCTTTCAGACCAATAAATTAATAAGTTCATGAATTAATTCATTCATATATTCTGGGGTGATGTAAAGAGCCTTTGTCCTGTAGATAATATAAAATATAAATATATTCCACCTTATGATGTAGGCTGATCTGTATGAATGCAGCATCAGAGACACAGACAAGGTAAAAGTGAAACTGAGTTTCTGTTTATTCTCTGTTTATAATCTCACTAATTTAAGCATTAACACTCATCAATTCCTGCATTAATCACTTTCTGCGTTTACTGCAGCAACAGTGTTGTTTTTTGGTCTGAATTATAGATTTTTAAAGAATTATTCCTCAACTGTGACGTAAATTGCTCTACAAAGTTTCTCTGTGATTGGTCTGACGCTGTAATCTCCTCCTCTGTCACAGGAGCTCGCACGTAGCCAGGCTGAAATTCACTCGCTTAATTTAGCTTGTTGTAATCTAGTTTCGTAGCACAGCTTCTGTCTGACTGAGAATGTTTGGTTAGGTAAAGCTCATTAATGGATATGAGTCCAGAATATATTTATCTAGCTTCGTAGCATAGGCCCAACATGACTCCAGAAAATGACTGGAAAAACACAAAAGACCAACAACAAACTTCATTTATATGTTTTCATTGTCTTTTTCTGTCTTCTTGAAGATTCCTTTTGTGTGTGTATATTTTGGAGTCTTTTTGTGTGTTTTTGTTGTCATTTTGTATAATTTTCACACTGATTGTGTCTCAGTCCAACATATTGCATTCCTGCATGCATCAGGCTGTGTTGTCACTGGGTTTGTCAGAGGTTGGAAACACACACACACACACACACAGCCTTTTCAGATGGTGTGTAATGTAGTCATTGCTCTGTTTGTTTCCTGGTCAGGGAAAGAGGAACAACAGTTTATAGGTTCAGGGTTCACTGAGCTTTGTTCCATCACATTATGAGTCAATAAACGGTCAAACAGGAAGTAGTTTGGTCTGATTAAAGTGTTTTAGAGGTGAGAAGAAGCAGTGAGTATCCTTCTCATCACATGCTCAGCATTACATAACAATACAATAACTGCAAGCAGAAGATATGGCTCATAAAATGATTGTGGTGATGACTTTTACTGACCCACACATCAGTCAGCAGCGTATACAGTACAGTACGGAGAGGGGACAAAGATGCAACAGCTGTACGGTTCAACATCTGTCCACACACACAAGCAACAATTTCATAACGCAGTGCACGCACTTCACTGGTAAAGCCCTGCAGCTTCCAGCTCTATCCGTGCACACACTGGGATGAAGCGTGCAGCAGTGGAACCAGTGTGAACTGAACACACTGCACTGATAGGCTGAGGCAATAATATAACATATTATTTATTTATAATCCACTTTACATTTGTAGAAAAATGATCCAGACAATGAAATGTCAACACGTAATGAAAACAAAGACATTAAAATGTAGACAAAAGTAGCAAAAGCTACACTATAGAGCTAAAACCACTGTAAAAATATATAAAATCCAAGCAGATGAATGTTTGTTTTATTTGTTTATTTATCATATTGCGTTGTCTTCCACCAAAATGATGGTCCATTGTTCTGTGAATCTCTGACAACCACATTTGTTTATTTATCTGAATAATATCCACAAAGTTTATCTATTATGTAAATCCTTTTTTTAATCAGAATAAAAATGGGTTAAAAAGGAACATAAATGGTGGAAAAGGTTTTAAAAACCTCAAAAGTTGGTTAAAAGTTGCAAATTAGAGTGGCTAAAAACACAGAGAAAAAGTGCTGAAAAAGATTCAAAGTGTCAATATTGGAACAATTAGTTTAATTTGGCAAATTATGGGTATGACAAATCGCGCATGAGGTTAAATTGGCAAAAATAAGCATGAAATATGGTGATAAGAGGTTAAATTTGGCAATAATGGGTCAAAATATGTGACATTAGGTGGAACAGTGGTGGAAAGGGTTAATAAGTGCTGAAAATGTCTTGAAAGTAGGAAAAATTGTAGAAGAGGCTTTAAAATGTGATAAAGTGGCAGAAATGGGAGTAATGTAGCAAAAATGCTTTAGAAAAAGTGATGAAAATAGGTTTAAATATGGCAAGTTTGGTGTAATTGGTAGAAAAAAGACAAACGCTGTGTTTCTATCTTTTTGTTTTTGATGAAAATGTTGCTCATTAAGTGTAAAAACGACGTCCCATTCCTCGCTCTTGCATCACCATCTGCTCATCATTAACACTGTGAAGTTTTTCTATTAATCCAGGGTTCCAAATGTGCCATTGTTCCTTAATAAATGTCTTCATGAATAAATGGATTTTCCTGATCTGGGTCACGGCTTGTTAGGGGAGGTTTACACAAAAGAGTCTTAACACCTCCATCTTTGGAAAACCAGGGAACGAACCCGTCCTAAAAAAAACACTTAATGGTTCAACGTTAAAGTTTATTTAGGCAATTAATTATACGCACGATGTGAGTCATGTTTGTACATGTGATGTGTGTGCTTTTGTGTGTTTTTTCGAGCAGCTTTTCGACCGAGTGAGGGAGGACGACCCCGACTTCCACCAGAAGATCATCCCCATCAGCAGCGAGCTGACCCAGCCCAGCCTGGCCATCAGCCCTGAGGACGTTCAGAGGCTCACGGCCTGCATCAACGTCGTCTTCCACTGCGCCGCCACCATCCGCTTCGACGAGCCGCTCAAGTGAGCAACACACACACACACACACTTTTCACTCTTTTAAAGCCACCTTAGAATGCTTTTCGGAATAACTTTAGTCATTAATTTGATCATTTTACGAAATCATTGCGGTGTAAAAAAAAAAACAGTTAGCCTTTGCCGTATCCATGGTAACATAACACCACTGAAGTTGCCTTATAAATGACGCTAGTTTAATTGTGCAAATTAGAAACAAAATAAACATATAAAGAAATCTGCAGGAGGGTCATTCTATGTCATTTCAACACATTTTCAGGATATCCCACGCACTTCAGTCTCAAAAGTTTTAACCAATTATCCCTGAATTATTTAATAAACACACTGTAAATGTTTAGTTTCATCAGATTAATACTTTTTGAGATATGGACAATTTAGTGAGGGGGCGTATGTGTTGATTTTCATGCGTCCTTATTTTTCTTCTATTTTCAGTTTCCAATATCTCAAGAACTACATCACATAGGAAACTGAAATTTGGTATACCTAGTGCGGTGCCCGTAGGACGTATGTCTAGTTATAGAAAAGTGGGAGGTTAAGTAGCTTTTTCATGCATGGTTTACATGGGAGCTTTAATTATTTTTTAATTCAGAATAAAAGTTAAATCCTCTTTAAACTGACCTTGTAAACACTTAATTTCCTAATGCAAATTTAATTCTGAATTAAACACACACATGCACGCATTCGGATGGCGCCCCTGGTCCCCGCGGCGCCTCTGCCCGAGAAGGGCTGCCCCCGGCTGTACACCGTCTGCCCTCTGCCCCGATGCCCACAGGCTGCCTCTAACCCGGCAAACTGTGCTGCGTGACAAAGGCTCAATCCACAGTGATGATGTCATAAGTTCATAAAATTGTCCGCTCCCATTGGACAATTTTATGAATTGATTTATTAGCGATATTATTGCAGTCCAAACAAATCCGACGTTGCACACCTTTGAATTAAGCAGCAGCCATGTTGAAAGTCTCAGGTCATTCTGATCCTGATTCATAGAGATATTTGAGGAACACACACACACACACAGAGATTCCTTGCTTTATAGATAGATAATACAGCTCCACCTACTCTCTCAGAATATACAAACAGATCTGCTATACATCCTATCTGGTGGACATACCGGACTCTCAAAATTGGAAAAAGGTTTGTCTGTGTTTGGGTCTGTAACATGTTTGGGTCTTCAGTAAACAACTTAACATATGCCTCAGCTCCCTGTAATTTGATCAGCTTAGAGCTATGAACATAGACTGTTCACATCACTAATGATTAGTCACATATATGCATTGGTTCTTGGGTCACACGCTCTGGAAATCTGAAAAAATACTTTTTTTTTTTTTGTACTATTTTCATTGGCCCATAACTGAATGTGGGAATGTTTTCATTTATAATATAAAGATTACTCTTTCCTGGGATATAAAACTATTTTTCTTTATGCGACTTCTTCATTTTTATTTTGGACCCCAACTTTGGGTTATTTCACCACTCGCAGATATTGAAAATGTTTTCCATGGGGTCATTGTAGCGCTGTGTCTTATAATTATTTATTGACCGACGTACATGGGCCATTTGTGAAATGACATGGAATGACTCAGCAGAAAAAGTTTAAAATGCATCATAATAATAATATTGATAATATTAATCAAGAAAATAATAATAGAAACTATGATTTTAAAAAGAATGTTGACTGTAAATAACATGAAATAATGTTAACAAAATAAAAGCTGTGATGCACTACATATGAAATTAAGGTTTAATGGACTTTAACAAAGCCAACGCCAACAAACTGAACACCTGTAATAAATGCAGCATTAAATGTGTTTGTGCTGCTTATGTTGGATGCGTTTGTTGATACGTTAATTTCAGCAAAAACTCTCGTTGTACGACGGTTCCTCGCAGGAAGTGGCCGCTGTGGTTTCATTGGTGCGTAACAAATAGGAAGTGGAAGAGGATGTGCAGAAACCAACCGTTTTATGAGTTCATGGAGGGTTTTTACATTCAAATGTAGTTCAGCAGCCAAATACGGAGCAGTTTGATCTCAAGTGGATCAGTGAGTAATTTCAACATTATTGTGCCCTAGTTAGATATAAGACACAAAAATATGTAAGAAAACAGCAATATTCAAGCAATAAGTGACATATATTACTCCTAACAGGATCTTCACTTTAAATATCCTAGATTTTGTGATTCATTTCTATTTAATTAAGGGAAATATGTAATAATTTAACAAAAATTGAAGGATTTTGTGTTTTGAGAATTTTGAGTTTTTTCCAACAGTATAACTAATTAAAAACTGCAATCATGCTATATTAGCACCGGGAAAACTGAGAACACCTACAAATATTGTTTTCTCTGTCATTTTTACTTCCTCTTGCGGGCCGAATTAGATGCTCCAAAGAGCCAGACTTGGCCCCCGGGCCATGAGTTTGACACTTGCTTTTAAAGGCTTTGTTTTTGCTCCACACAGTATTGTTTGGGACACTTGTGTTGCCTTCAAGGTCAGTTCAGAGACGTGTTATTGTAGCTTTTGCCCTCATTCACATTGTGGCAAAGGTTAGACTGACTAATGTTGTGATGTGTGAGGCGTTCAAGGACATCTGGCAACATTTAGAGATGATGATGAGTGACGCTTTCATTTCTATCAATCTGCTTTCACATCCCTCACTCTCACTCTCTCTCTACCTCTCCCTCACTCTCACTCTCTCTCTCTCTACCTCTCTCTCTCTCTCTCACTCTCTCTCTCTCCCTCTCCTTCTCTCTCTTTCTCTATCAAATTCAAATTCAAGACAGCGTTGTTGGCATGAAAACAGGTTCATGTACACCATGTACACACGAAAAGATTAAATGTTATAAAATTTGTGCAAAAGATGAAAATAAATAATGAAATAGGCTTTCACTATCTATATATATATGTAGAACACAATTTACCTCTCCCTACCTCTCTCTCTACCTCTCTCTCTCTACGTCTCTATATATCTCTCTACCTCTATCTCTCTTTCTGTCTCTCTTGTCAACCTTTGTGTCTGACTTACATTGTCCCTGTCCGTGCTCGCCTGCCTCTCTTGATCCTTATCATCATCATCATCATCATCTTCCTCCAACTCACACCACACCTGATTCATCCACTGCTCTACACGTACACGACCGTACTGGCTCCGCCCACACTGAGTCAGAGTGGTTTGTCCACAGGCGTGTGTGTGGATGTGGTCACGGCACCAGCTAAAATATGCGATATATTTTATTCGTCCATATACAGTAGGTGTTTTGTTTTTTTTAAATATGAGGCGACAACAACTAATCCATTCTGTTTCTAGGGTTCAGGTTTCCCCAAATACTTTTATTTTGAAACCAGTGCACCCACGGCGACACCTTGTCAATTCATATGACCACAAACTTAACCAAGCAGAGAAGATGCCAGTCAGCTTTTGAATTGATACTTTATTGCTGCAGCCTTTTCCAAACTGTGGCTTGTGGCCCAACCTGGGTCAAGTCAGCTTTTCAAATTAACTCATTCAGTGTCAGAATTTCTACCCCCTCAGTGCCAGCCGTTTTAGAGCATTTTGACTGATTTTTAAAGACCCACAGAATATCTTGTACTATAACAATCTTAAACCAATTCGTAAAGATTAGCGTCTACTTTCATCAGAAATAATAATTTTGTTTGTAGCTACAGTGTAGTTCTTCCGTAATCAGCAGTTTAATAGAGCAAGATTTACACAAATCACCAGTTTCAGAGCTTTTTCTGTGACTTTTAAGCAATTTTTTTTTTTTGGCTTTATTATTAACTATAACATTTGAACATAAATAAAAAAACAACAACACTGAGTCAAGGCTTTTGATCTGGCTCACAGTTGAATGTTTTACTTACTGTATTTTGTATCTGCTCCCCCGTTAATCACACAGATGTAATTTCCTCTTCCTCCCGACACGCGTTGATGGTTTTATTTCACGATCGCAATATTATCAATAATCCACTCAGGTCCACACATGTTCTGTGTTAGTATGTGGTGCTGTGAGCTGCTGGATGCTTCTCTATATCACTTCCTCCTTAGCTACAGCTAGCATCAGTGGCTAATCTATCATCTAAATGTGTGCTGCTGCCACCTTCAGGGCACAGTTGGTTACTACATCACACTACAGCTTAGCTATGGATGAGGGACCTCCGCCAGGGTGTATTCTAGTAATCTTTGTGAAAAAACACAACTGACGAGTTTTCTTGTCAATGGCACTGAGTGATTTAAAACACATTGAGAATGTTGTTTGACGTAACAACTACCAAAAATTGTATTTTACAAAAAAGTTGTGAAATATGCTTTTGTGGTCTTTATCAGTTTGATAAGCTTGAGAAGTCCCAGTTGTGTTATGAGTCGCTTGTGTCAGTGGTGTCGCACCGTAAATTTGATCCCTGTTGTGTTTCTAAGCAGAAATCTCTGTGAATAATGGTGTGTGTTTGTGTGTGTGCGTGCACGTGTGTGTCTCCCCTGCAGACACGCCCTGCAGCTGAACGTCATGGCCACCCAGCAGCTCCTCAGCCTGGCCCAACAGATGCACCACCTGGAGGCCTTCATCCACATCTCCACCGCCTATGCAAACTGCAACCGTAAGCACATCGACGAGGTCATCTACCCCCCGCCCGTCGAGCCCAGGAAGCTCATCGAGTCCCTGGAGTGAGTGGAAGAAAGAACTTTTTAGTTTCCCTACACACACCTACAGACCTAGAAAACAGGCAGGACTGCAACCCTGGAGGATATCAAAATGTTCAATAAGCTGTATTTTGATTGGTTGTTTGTCCTCAGGTGGATGGACGAGAGCATCGTGCTGGACATCACACCGCGGCTCATCGGCGACCGACCCAACACTTACACCTACACCAAAGCCCTGGCAGAGTACTCAGTGCAGCAGGAGCAGGACAGGCTTCCTATCGGCATCATCAGACCCTCCATAGTGGGGGCCAGCTGGCAGGAGCCTTTCCCTGTGAGTTTATCCACCTTTAATCCCAGTTTAAACTGGTTACTGTGGTTAAAAGGCTGTTTATTTTACTGAAGAACAGACATAGGCCACGTGCAGCAAAGTAAATGAACAGAATGATCCAGAAAACGCACAACATTACAGGTAAATATACATAACGGCAAAAGAAAATACACAAAATGACTCCAAAAAACATACAAATTTACAGAACAACACTCAAAAGGACAAAAAAAATAACACAGAATAACAACGAATAAGCACAAAAAATCAAAATAACACAAAAATTACTGTTAAAAGAAACAAATATATATATAATCACTCAAAGCAAACAACACAACAACGGAAAATATCAGAAAATTATAGAAAACATCAATAAAAGTGTAAGAACATTACTTTAAAAACAAACGACCTCCAAAACACAAAATGGGAGAAAAATATACAAATCATTAAAAATACACAAAATGACTCCAAATCTAAACAAAGTATCTAAATAATTTCATAAAACATCCACAAAAACACACAAAAAATACTGCAAAAACAAACAAAAATAAAAAATTACACAAAATGGGAGAAAAACTATGAAATCATTCTAAACACACAACACGCCAACAGAATTAAATTAAAATTAATTTAAAATCAAGCAACAACAAAAAACAACCTCCAAAAAATATACAAGACAACAGAAATACACAAAATGGCTAAAAATATACACAAAATATTTAAATAATTTCACAAAAAATTCAACAAAAATGCAAATAATTTAAACACAAACAACTGAGACTTAAAAAACAAAAAAAGAAAAAAAACACCCTCCAAAAACACACAAAATGGGAGAAAAATAAACAGAATAGGGAAAATACTCAAAATGACTCCAAAAACATTGGATCAGATAAAGTCACACTTTGTGGTTCCCGTGGTGATAAAAGTTGACATCTGCTGTAAAATATTCCTCTAATGGTCTTTCATTTTGTTTAAAGTACTTCTGATTCTGTTTATTCATTTTAGTTCATTTAATTTGATGAAGACATTGTGTAAAATATTAATAAAACGTGCTGCTCTGTATTTATAGACATGATCAGCTGTGGATCAGACACATTAAGCCTCTCAGTCACTATCACCAGAGGTTTCATTCATTTTTAATGGAACATAATTGAAGTCGACAACCCCTGGCTGTCCTATGGTCCTCTGCCCTCCCACCACAGGAAGCAACATGACCCCTAAACCACCACATGTCTCCATGTCAATAACATGAGGATTAAACATCCCTCTCTGTTTCTCACACCTCACCTCAGGGCTGGATCGACAACTTCAACGGGCCGAGTGGCGTCTTCATAGCAGTAAGTACCGTGGTTACACTGGTACTCTGTTATTCGGAGCTCTGATCAAACCACTCCCACCATGTGCTCCTCCACCAGGCTGGGAAGGGCATCCTACGAACCATGAGGGCCAACAACGACGCTGTGGCTGATCTGATTCCTGTGGACGTGGTCATCAACCTGACTCTGGCTGCTGGATGGTACACTGCAGTCCACAGGTCAACCAATCACACACACACACACACACACACACACACACACACACACACACACACCTTATCATGTAAAACTAAGACAGTCGTAAACATCTAGTTTCTAACCTTCATGTCTGGTTGTTTGCAGACCTAAAACTGCTCTGGTTTACAACTGCACGACGGGCGGCATCAACCCGTTCCACTGGGGAGAGATCGGTACGTACTCACACATCGGCAAACCTTTCAATCTAGAAAACGTACGCACACAAAAATAATCTGATGTATGAACAGTGTTGGGAACGTTACTTTAAAAAAGTAATTAGTTAGATTACCCCGTTACTGAAAAACAAACGCCGTTATTCCAAACACTGTGTATGAATCCAAGCCTGTTTCATTTAAAAACCCAGATCAGAATCTTTGCTTGAAAAAACAAGTTCTGATGAACTACGGCCGGGCCCGCGGAATGTCTCCTGCGCCAAATAGCGCTTACCACGTTCCGGAGAGTTCAGTCCCTGGAATAACCATGGCACATACGGAGTAATGGGCCCCATTCATACATTGGTATGTGTCAATGATTTGGTACCACGGACAATATCGCGATTGCAATATTTGACTCACAAATAAATGCGAAAACGACTTTAATGGAAATTGCTGAAAAAAGGGGGTGGGCCCCTCGGCCCCTAATTGAATTGTGCGAGGCATAATCTTAATCTACGTTGATGAAACGATATATCACACGACTGTGTTCCCATAAATTTTCAAATTACCGGAAATGGGGGGTGGAGTATTCATACCAAACTGCATTCTGATCTAACGAAAACTAACGGAGGAGTAGTCATTTGAAAAATGGGGCCCCCGAGGTCCCCCTGGTGCCCCCGTGACACGTACGGGGTAATGGGCCCCACTTATATATTGATATGTGCCAATGATTTGGTACTACCAACCTTCAAAATATTTGACTCGCAAAAAAATGAGAAATCAACTTTCTTTTTCTTTCGGGACCCCTTGGGGCCCAAATCGAAAATTGGGCTCCTACCGTTGACGGGTACACATCCATAGATTATACGTACCAAATTTCAGCCCAATCCGTTCACAAATAACAGAGGAGTAGTGATTTTAACTAGTGTACACAACAACAACGACAAAGTGAGGGCGTTTTGAGTCTGGTAGCCCAGTGTTAGTTCACATCGTACTGAGATTGTATATGCACTTATAAAAAACACATTTTTGCTAAAAAAAATAAATAATATTTTGTGTTTTGTTTTTGTTTTCAACGTGTTTTATTTGTTTATTGGATTATGTTAGGGTTAGGGTTATAATCTCAGCACGGATGTAAACACAGACCGTGACACCGGCCTAAAAAATGACGTAAAAGGTGAAACTGATGCTCAAAGGTTTGTTTTGATCTCCACTGAGATCCACACTCACTTTATTCATATTGTTGGAAACGTTTGGTGCATTGCATTGTGGGAGTTGGAGTCCCGTAGACAGAGGCATAGAAGTGTTTTTTGACCCCAAAAACATTTCTGGTGTTTTCACAGATTGAAAGTGGCAGGAAATCAATGGTGTTTGTTTTATTTTGTGGTTTACCCGGAAAGATCCAAATTTAAATGTCTGCTGGATTGAGATGATATCACGGGGAATACTGGGAACAAACTAGAACAAAGAAACACAATAAATCACAGTCATGGAAAGGATGTAATGAGTGAGGGCCACATGGTCAACATTTAGAAAAATGACCAATCTGAGCATTTATACAGGAAGGAACAAAGTTTCATTTTGTGTTTTTCTATTTGTTTGTGTTTTCATTGTTTTGCTGTTTTGTGTGTTTGCATGTTTTTCTTTAATTTTTGTGTAGACTTGCAGTCAATTTGTGTGTGTTTTATTGTGGTTTTGTATTTTTTCTTTCATTTTGTGTAGTTTTACAGTCAAATGTGTGAATTTTGTGTGTTTTTTGTTATTCTGTTTTTTGGAGGGATTTTTTTAAAGTTGTTTTCTATATTGTCATTTTGTGTTTTTGGAGTAAATTTTGTTTTTGGACTATTTTTCTTGTTTTGTATATTTTTCTCTCATTTTGTGTAGTTTTGCAGCCAATTTCTTTGTATCTCATTTTTTAGGAGGCATTTTTTTCTATTTTGATATAATTTTCTGTATTTTTCTGTGTTTTTGTAGTCGTCCTTTGTATTTCCGGAGTAATTTTCGATTATTTTTCTGTCATATTATGGGCTTTTGGAGTCATTTTGTGCATTTACACAAAATCAAGCCCGAGGGCCACACGTGGCAGGTAAAGAGGCCGTAGAAGTCTCTCAAACTGGGAAACATTTTGCTTTATTTATTCTTTACAATCGTTTCCCAGTTAAATTTGAACCTTTGATAAATCAAAGAGAAGGCCTTTGTTTTGTGGTAGACGCTGCCTGTCACCTCGCGTCACAGCCGCCCCTGCTACATGTTCGTTACCATGGTAACCAGCGGTAGGAAGAGGACGAGTCTGCCTGCTGTGTGTGATGTAATGTCTGTGATCACATGGCAGCTTTTCAGAGAGGAGGAGGAGGAGGAGGAGGGAACACTGTGTCTGACTTTCCCAGGGAAACACGGACATACGGACTGAGTCATTCCTGGAAATCATGACATCACCATCAGAGCAGATTCACCACTTTATTCAGCATTCTTGGGGTTTTTGTCACGAGCTCATGTGGAGTCAGTCACGACTTTTAGTTCCAGAATCTGATTTAGATCATTATTATGATGCTTTAGATGATCAGAGGACAGGAAGGGACGTCCATCAGTGTCCAAAACAAGTCTGTCAGCTGCACATGATGGTTGTATCTTATCTGCTCACATCTTAAAGGGATCCTCCACTGTTTTTACAAATGTGGCCTAAAACCATTGAAATGTCCTTATGAGAAGATCGATGCCTAACAAAACACATTATTTTGCACCACATTTGTTTTATTAACTTTTAAAAATGAGACTAGTTTACTATTATAGAGGCTGTGCGCCGCTATGTTGGAATGACGTCATTGAGTTCTATAGGTGAAGCATTCAGGATCATTTAGCAGCTTTTTCAGTCAAAATAACAACTTGTGCTGCTTTGGGTTTGCTCTAAAAATCAGTAAAAGTTAAAAAAGTCGATGTAAACCTCTTTTGTTCATCGACATTTGATAAACAAAATTCGTGACTCGAAACAATCTGTGACTGCAGAGGTCGACGGTTCCAACTCTGCTGTTTTGTAGACGGCATGAAGAAGTTCCCATAAATATGTTTTTTTCATTTTTAATTATTGGTCTTTGTGTTATATGTAGTGTTATTTTGATTGTTTTTGTAATTTTGTGTGTTTTTAGTCATATACTGTATGTGTATTTTTTATGTTGTTTTTTGTGTTTTTAGAGTCACTTTTGGTATTCCGTGTGTGTGTGTGTTATTTAGTTTATTTTTTGACATTTTGTATGTTTCTAAAGCGTACACTTTTGTTGTAGTTTTACATTGTTTTTTGTTGTTTTTTCTGTAATTTTTTCAGTTTTTTGAGTTGTTTTTATGCATTCGTTTTAGGGGCCACCCACAATTAGACCAAGGGCCGCATGCGGCCCAAGAGCGACCAGTTACACTTGTCTGATCTGCAACATGAATCATTTTGTGTGTGTTTTTTGGTGTCATTTTGTAAGTTTTTAAAGGAGTTTCTGTGTATTTTTGTAGTTTTTTGTGTTTTCTGTCATTTTTTGTTGTTGATTTACGTTGTTTTGTGTTGTTTTTCTGTCTTTTTGGTGTATTTTTTGTTGTCTCTTTTTGCGTTTCTGTTATTTGTGTATTTTTGGAGTATTTTTGTTGTCCTTTGTGTGCTGTTTGGTGTTATTTTGTTTATTTTTCTCTCAATTTTTTCTGTTTTTTTGAGTCGCTTTTATGCATTTGTTTTTGGCCCCAGAGCGACCAGTTGCTCATGTCTGATCTGCAACATGAATAATTTTTCCTGCCTGAGTTTAAGTCATTAGTGTACGTTTATTCCACTCAGCTCTTGTTCTGTCATAAAAACTGTTTTTTTGTGATTTTTTTTTTTTTACATTTTTTTATGAGGTTTCTCTGAGTTTGAACCATAATTAATTTCCTTTCGTCCCCCTGCAGAGCACCATGTGATGTCGTCCTTTAAGAGGAACCCGCTGGAACAAGCGTTCCGTCGGCCCAACGCTAACATCACCTCCAACTACCTGATCAACCAGTACTGGATCCTGGTCAGCCACAAGTTCCCAGCCTTCATCTACGACCTGTTCCTGCGTCTGTCGGGTCAGAAACCTCAGTGAGTTCAGCCGCTGTGTCTAATAAACACCAGGAACCAGTAGCTAACCAGTCGCTAAAGCTTTTCCTTCTCTCTCTGATAGGATGATGCGTATTTTCAACCGTCTGCACAAGGCCATCAGCCTGCTGGAGTATTTCAGCAGCCAGGACTGGGAGTGGAGCTCAGAGAACATGAGCATGCTGATGGGCCAGCTCGCGCCTGACGACAGAAAGGTGGGACACACACAGGGTTGGGGTCAATTATAATCCTAACTGATAATTAATTACAATTATGACATATTTAGGGCCCGAGCACAACGGTGCGTATAAGGGCCCTATTGTAATCCACCTCCTTTTTTAATATTTTATTTTTCTTATAAAGGAATTATCACAGTTTTGAGGACCTAAACATGTTCAAAAAGTCATTAAAATTTGAACACATATTAGGACTGGTGAAAAATGTCATATTTTGGGGGAATTGAACATGTGAATGGCAAAATGACTCAATGGCGTCCCCTTGAATTGTATTTGATCCCAGCTGGCACTGATGACATCATCACCGTGGAACTTTTGCAAAATTCTGACATCATCCCTCTGTACAGTGATGACATCATCATCAGTCAGACACAGATTCCTTGCTTTTATAGAGAGATACGTCTTGCATCCAACACTGCACTGTTAAAGTACTTCACACATTCATATTTTTATTTTAAACATACATGTTTATTTGTTTGTGTTATAAATTTAACAATAAAGTTGAGAGAGAGTTGATCACTTACGGAGATATTAAAGGAAGAGTTCACTCAGAATGTGTTATGATCAGTAGTTACTGTGGTTTTCAAGAAATTAACCGCTTTAATGTTGCCCTGATAAATTGAGGAAGTCATACAGCCTCCGCAGCAGCCGTCTGTGCTGAAACAGGAGGGATCAGGGAGGGGCTGCAGCCTCCGCTCTACACACAGTGAAGGACGAGGGATTTGTCGCTTTAAGTCGCTTAAAAAGTTCCGATTTTTCAACTTTGAGTAACGAAGTCGAGCTCGACCTTGTCGCTCAAATTACACAAGTCACGTCGCTTGAGGGGAGATAACTTGAGGTTGCGTCATTTACATTGATTTGAATGTAATCGAGTTGCTTCAGTCATTCAGTCACGTTCGGTGTGAAAGCACCTTTATATTTGCACAGAACATTGTTAGAAACTATGTGATATAATCCTTGAAAATGGTCGACATCGTCTCAACACTTGAACATTTCTGCCACACACCGACACCCAACACACCTACACGTGCTCCACTTCCCGGCGTGTGTGGAGCCCGTTCATCGCTGCTTACAGCTTTAAATTATAGTTGTAGTTGTAATTTTAGAAAATCTGTTGCTGTTGTAATCATAATTTCATTGTATTTGAGTTCAGAAAATTTACTTTATAATTGTAATTAGCATGGAAAGTCTATGAAACTATTGCAATTAAACGCAAACCTGTGGAATCAAGTTAAAGTTCTATATCTGACACATATGTAGTTAACAATTATTAAAATATGTTTCATATTAAGTTTATCTGTTATTTCTCATTTTTTTTAAATTAAAAAATATAGATCTAGGGCTATATTCTGACAGAAAAAAGGCTCAGATGCCCCTAGACCAAAAATATTAATGCCAATATATTTATTGATTAGGAAGCCTAACGAGGTAAACAAGAGACGAGAAACAAATTAGATGATTGATTATATTTTTAGTGTATTTTACAGCTGATTTAAGACGTAGGTCAAAACTGAGCCATGATCATAAGAGATGCTAACGGGAAACTAACACAATAGGATGATAAGGCTTATTTATTAAAGGCTCAGTAATTGGGATTAATTGTAATTGAACTTTAGTAATTGAGAACATAATTGTAATTGACTTTCAGGGGGAAAATTATGTAAAAATTTCGGTAACCTTAAATTTAATTGAACATGGAAAATTTAAGATGTAATTGTAATTGAAAAATGTAATAGACCCAACCCTGGACTCATCCATCCATCCCTCTGAAGGCCAGATGTTGGATGCTTCATCTGGGTTGATTAGGTCTATGGTTGGATGTGATGTTGATGTTTTGGTTGGTTTCTCTACAGCTGTAAATATTTCAGCTTTAGGTTTTTAATGGAAAGAAAATTATATTTATTTCTGAGACGTGATGTTGAACAGATCAAGCCTGTTACGCCCTCTAGTGACTAAATGTGGAACATGTCTTCTTCTTCTTCTTCTTCTTCTTCTTCTTTCTTCTTTCTTCTTTCTTCTTTCTTTTTTCTTTCTTCTTTCTTCTTTCTTCTTTCATTTTTTCTTTCTTCTTTCTTTTTTCTTTCTTCTTTCATTTTTTCTTTTTTCTTTCATTTTTTCTTTTTTCTTTCTTTCTTTCTTTTTTTTCTTTCTTTTCTTTTTCTTCTTTCTTCTTCTTCTCAGACTTTTAACTTTGACGTGCGTCAGCTGAACTGGCCCGAGTACATCGACAATTATTGCATCGGCACCAAGAAATACGTCCTGAACGAGGACATGTCAGACATTCCTGCTGCAAGGCAACACCTGAGGAAGTGAGTCACACACACACACACACACACACACACACACATACTGTCACTAAACTAATATTGTTTAGAGTCACAATAGTCATGTCAGCCTTTAGAATGAAGACCAATCTCAGCATAAATACAGAAAAGAACAAAGGGTTTGTGTTTTTTTTATTTACTTTTGTTGTTTTTTGGGTTTTATTGTTGTTTTTACTGTAATTCTGTATATTTCTGTTGTTTTGTGTGTTAAAAGTTTGTTGACATTTTGTAAGCTTTCATTTATTTTTTTGGAGTAATTTTGCTTATTTGTTTTTGTTATCTATATTTATCTGTCATCCTCTATATTTTTGTTTTTTGTTGACATTTTTCAGTAGTTGTATTTGTCATTAGTCATCTTTTGTGTTTTGAGAGTCATTTTGTGTATTTTTGTTGTCCGTTTTGTGCATTTTTAAAACATTTTTTTAAGTCATTTTGCTGTTTTTGTATTTTGGAGAATCTGTTGTAGAAGCAAAAATTCAACTTTTTTGAAAAATGTAATTTGACTGTTTGATAAACATATCACTTGTTTTTGATATTTTGAATTAAATTACAGTTAGTTGCTATTTACTTGTTTTCACTAGTTTTAAAAAAAAAAAAGGATGTGGTCAAATTTCTACAAAGATAATTACACATTTTAAATGAATGTAATACCACTTACAACCACAGGGTGGCGTAGTGAGGTCTTCTGGTATCACATGTTGCAAGAAGTGCTAAGGACGGTCAATGCTAAATTATTTTTGATTAATGTTAGAATGATTCATTATTTCCACCTTCTTTCCTTCCTGTTTCTTATCTGTTTCCTTTCTGTTTCTTCCCTATTTCCTCCTTGTTTCCTCCCTTTTTACTCCTTGTTTTCTTTCTATTTCCTCCCTATTTCCTTCTTGTTTCCTCATTGCTTCCTTCCTTTTTCTTTCCTGTTTCCTCCTGGTTTCTTTTCTGTTTCTTCCCTATTTCCTCCTTGTTTCCTCCCTATTTCCTTCCTGTTTCCTCCTTACTTCCTTCCTGTTTTTTTCCCATTTCCTCCCTAATTCGTTCCTGTTTCCTCATTGCTTTCTTCCTTTTTCTTTTGTATTTCCTCCCTATTTCCTTCCTGTTTCCTCCCTGTTTTAACAAATAAATGCAAAAGTTGACTCACTACAGCCCCCTAACGAACAAACCTGTTATTGCACCATTCTGACTCGTTTCTTTTTCTCGCGTCTCTCTTCCTTTTATTTCCAGGCTGAGGAACATCCGCTACACCTTCAACACCCTGTTGGTGGTTTTTATTTGGAGAGTGTTCATCGCCCGCTCCCAGATGGCACGAAACATCTGGTACTTCGTGGTCAGCCTGTGTTTTAAGTTTCTCTCTTACTTCCGCGCGTCCAGCACTTTAACCAAGTGAGACAGACTCAGGGCAGGGAGACTGGAGCCGCCCACCGGGTCATTACGCAAAGACACACAAAAGAGACGCATTTTAACGTTGGTGGAAACTCTGATTCCTTCGTGGTGTGGACGAGCGGGCCTTTCTCCATGCGTGGGCTACAGTGGGCGTGGCTTTCAGGAGGCTACAGAGTTACTTTGTCTCTTTTGGAAACGTGTCAGTGATGTTATTTTATACCCGTTTTTCTTCTCAACGTGGCCAATTATATATGCAACGACCAAGCCTTTTGTGTCACCTCTGTCTTGTTCTTCTTCTTTTTTTTCCCGCCTTTTGAATCTCAATACATCGCCTTGCCTTTGATCATTTTTGTTTATACTTGAAACGTGGGCAGAGAAGGACGACTTCTACCAGATCGGTTGGTTATTTCTACTGTGAGGAAAACGCAGACTTTTCTTCTTCTTTTTATTTACTACCAAAGTGATTTTATCTGTACAGTCTTGCATTTCCCACATCTAACTGCAAAATCTCAACGTTGGATCTTTTATTTTGAAGTCAACCTGAGAACGTAAGAAAATGTCTCTGAAAGCGAGACTTTTTGTCTGAATGCCCGTCCACACTTTGCCTGTTTGTACAGCAGTTTGTACCGAAGCTACGTTTACTACTTTTACATCTTTATACCTGCGTCACGGGCTTGTGTGGTAGTTAGCACGTTAGACGCCGGCGGCGTGGTGTACATAAAAATACAGAAGAGTGATTTTTATTTGTATAACTAAGGGCGCACTGTTCAATCACACACACACAAAAAAACAGTACAAATACTTACAAAGAAAGTTTAAAAAATCTTCTAAAAATCTATCTTTCTGAAGTCGTGTTGACAAAAAAAGGTGAGGAGAGCAAAAAAAAGATAATTTATGCATACGTCTTTAAAATAGCCCTCAGATTTTTTTTGAACCATCTTATCTTCCCGATAGCAACAGTTGTTTGTCACATTCAACATCATAAGTTTTGATATTCTGCTCAAATATACTTGGCTTTTATTGTTCTTTTATCCTCCAACAGTCGCAGTATTTGTTTTTTGTTTTGTTTTATGTAAGTGTTAACAGATCATCTAAATTACTGGTAATGATTGGCTTTCTCATTTGCAGCTTGTAAATGGGGCCGTCTATGCATACTCCTAATTGATTTCTCAGTGCAACGATAAGAACATTACATTTACAGTTATTTTTTAAAGCTTTTAGATAAAAAAAAGTTCTGATTTTTGTTTTCAATCAAACCCTTTGACCTTTGCAGAATCTAATCAGTTTTAGAGAAAAGAGAAAAAGGTGTGAAGAGAACATTAGTGGGTCAAGTAAAGAGCCAAGAGGAACACCAAACCGTTGGAATTGGTTCAAACAACTCTGAATCTTTCAAACTATTTTAATGAAACTTTTGTTGGTGAGAAGAAAAAAAAAAGGTGAGACGAGCGGAAAAAAGATGTTCTTTGCAGCCGTTATTTATGCATACGACTTTAAATTATCCCTCGGATTTCTTTAGAACCTTCTTATCTCCTCGCTAACACAAGCTGTTTGTTACATGTATCTCGTCTCATGTGCCGCAAGTGTTTGAAAATGTCAAACTCAGTTCCATAAATGTATTTTCAACAGTCATGGGTTTGAATCCTAGCCTTCTATGCATATATTACAGTGAAATACCAATAAGAACATTACCTTTCCAGTTTATGTTTTAAAGCTTTTAAATCAAAAAGGTTTTTTTTTTTTGGTTGTTTTTTTTTTTTAGTCAAAGCCTTTGACTTTTTACAGAATCTAATTGAAGAGATTGTTGGTGGGTCGAGTACAGAGCCAAGAGGTACACCAAACCTTTGGAATCTGTTCAAACAACTCCTTCTTTTTTGCAAATAGTGCTTTATGATTCATGCACATGTTCTTTTTCGCTACCAGAACATGTTGGTACTGGTGTAAAGAGTTCCAGATTTACCCACAGATTCTACCCAAAGTATTCGGTGTGACACACGCGAGGGAAAGAAAGTGTGTATTGTGTTGTGTGTCATGTGATCCGTGTGAGTGGCAAGTTTGACTCTGGAGAGAATTACTGGACACAAGGTAAATCTTTACTGGACTAAAACGGGATGAATCTGAATAAATATTTATTAAAATACTTTTTCTGGTGTAACTTTATTTTTTTAGTTAGTTAGTTCATCAGGGTACATCAACACTGTCCCGTTTCTGACTTCAGATGTTCAAAAACAAAGAACTAACGGTACAAATACTTCAAAAGAAAGTTTAAAAAATGCCCAATGAAGAAGTATTTGATATCTTTATGAAATTGTGGTGACAAAAACGATGAGAACAGCAAAAAATATATTATTTATCCATACATCTTTAAAATATTCTTTGGATTTCTTTAGAACCTTCTTATCTACATCTTGCACAGCTGATACGTTTACCTAAACATACCTGAGCAAAAAGTCACAATGCTACTTGACAAACTCCTTTACTTTTGAGTGTAAATACTTTAATTTGGATTTCTGACTAACTTTATCAGTATTTTTTAGAAGAACTAAGATTGACTTCTTATATTATCTATTCTATGCAACTGTAACCAAAATATAATGTACTCAATAAATATCAATAAAAGTATTAGATGTTTGAATTAGAGATTACTGTAAAATATATATATATATATATATATATATGCAATTTACAAAGATTCCCATGTCTGAATGTTTTTCTGTTGATGACGAAAAATATATGAAGGTAGATTTCTATTATTTAATAAATTTAAAAAAATGTATCAAAAAATATAATTTCACTCAAAGAAAAAACAACTTAAATCAAAAAAAGTTTGTCAATCAAAATAAATAAATAAAAATGCTCAATTGGGAAAAAAATATTTGAGACCAAAGTAATGTATGGGAGGCTGTTTAGGAAAAAACACAGTGAAAATAACAAAAAAAAAAACAATGAAAACCAAAAACACTCAACGAAAACCTTGAGTTTACACATTAGATAACGCACTTTGCAATTTTTTTGTTGTTTTTTTTAAACATATTTACATCATATTTTTTTCACATTGATAAAGCTCATCCGATATGTTTTTTCACAATGAAAACGCGTGTCTGAATTTAAAAAAAAAATGTTCGCATTAAAAAAACAAACAAACATTGATGTATAACCGGACGTTGATTGATGTGTAACCGGATATTGGTTGATGTGACCGGAAAAAAAACTGTTGAAGGCTGCTAGAGAATAAAAGTACGGCTACGTGCTTATTGCAGTGACTCAACTTGCTTTTCTTGTTTACTGATAATAACAACACTTTGTCATTGCTAGTAACCTGTTTGCAGGTTTTTTTTAATGTATTGAAATTTATTTTATTTTTTAATAATAAACACAAAGATCCTCTATAAAGAGATAAGAAAACAAAACAAAACGTGCAATGAGTACGAGTCACGAAACATGGTCAGTTTATTTTGAAGTTGAGGAAGTATCGCTTGTGTAAATGTGGCATCACTTCCGGTATCACCGTTACCTTTTCAGTGCAGTAAGAAGCAGATCTAAGCAAACACGGAGCTATTTGTTGGTATAACAATGGTTCTTCATTAGTAGACAAGCTGAGAATCAGATGTGGATAGTGGCGCATTAACTTTGATGCCTTTGTGAAACTACGGTAAGTGACGCAGCACACTTTAACTTTTTAATGTGCACTCCAATGGTTCAGTTTTTTCACAACAATGGCGGTTCAGGCAGACTCGCATTCGTTTCCCGGAAGTGAGCAGCTCACTGGTGAAGCCACAGCAGAAAGAGACATTGTGATGCATTTTTGAACGGCAAGACGTTTAAATAATCATATTGGATATTATTATTATCAACGTATATAAACTCATTAACGTGTGCATTAAAGCATGTTAGTGGATTATCCCCCGCTAAACTAGTAGATTAAAGCTAGGTTAGGCGATTTTCTCCAGATACACTTTTTAGGTTTTTGGTTGAAAATGTCTTTATGTCCTGACAGAAATTAAGATCTTATGTGCTCTAAATAATAGAGATGTAACGATTCACTCAACTCCCGATACGATTCTATTCACGATACTGGGTTCACGATACCATTCTCTCACGATTTATTTTACAAAAAGGGACTGTAGACAATTTTTTTTTGGGGAAAAAACTAGAAAATACTGTATTATTTTCCTTTTATATTTCATTGTCAAAAGAATCCCTTGATAAACTATTAAAAACAATGCAATTTAACTAAAAATAAATCTTGAATGAAATAAATAAAGGAATAATAGAAATGAAAATGAAGCCTATTAATTTAAATTCTGGTTCTATAATAAACAATGCAAAACTGCATAATAGTTCTTTTTCTTTTTAAAAGTGCAACTGAAAATGTATTTTGTGCCTTAACAATTGGACTTTAAAAAAAAACCTGTGATTACACTGATTTACGTCATATTTGTTTGGACCAGCAGAGGGCGCTGGTAACACAGTGGTCGGTTGGCATGCAGAAATTCTTGCAGTGAAGAAGAGAAGCTATGCTAGCAGATAGAGCTAGTAGAAAAACGTGACTTTTACAGATATTCAAGTAATATTACAGATATTCTTTCGATGCTAAAGGGGCAATGAATCATGTATTCACATATTTAAGAGTAGAAGGCGGCCAGAAAGAAAGTATTAGCAGACTCCGCCCGCCGCCTACACTTGTACACTTGCTCTCTGCTGGTTAAAAAAAGTACTGTGATTCAATTTTCAGAAAATCGATATCAACCGTGATACCTATGAATCGATTTTTAACTGCCTTATGATTAATCGTTACATCCCTACTAAATAATGAATGAAGAAAATCCGTCATCTGTAGCAGCTGTAAACCTGTAATAACTTCGACCAATGGAAAAAAAGAACGTTTTTTTGTTCTGTTTTTTTAACCAATCACGTCTTCCTGCTCGTTCTCGACTCCTCGCATGCACGAGCTCACGCTGAAAGCGCGTCACCGCTGACGGAGTTAAAACAGAGTTTTTGGTCACGTTTTTTTTTTTTTTACATATATGATGGTAAAGTTTATTGTTTACTTACTGCTGAATGAGACACGAGACAACGAAGTATCTACACAATACAAGCGATGAGCTGAGGTCTATTGGAGTAGCTGTGCGCATGCATGTGAGTGAGACGTAGCACAGAGGGGAGGGGCGAGGGGGGTAAAGGCGGAGCCATCAGGGAGGCTATGTTCAAAATCATGCTAGCACAGCGTTCACCTCAAGGTTCAATTATATTAAAGCAATTTTATCCAACGATGTGGATTTAGAGAAAATAAGTTTGAAATAAAAATGAAATAAATAACTTACTTTTAAACTTTATTTATTTTTGCTGTAGTAAATTAAATGAATGTATTACTTATAACTTTAGGACATATGATTGTACAGTGATGAGCAAAAAATTAGGAATGGATTTTTGGAGTTCGAGCTAGGATGTTAAATTTAACGTTGAACAACAACAATGAAGAACGCTTTTTTTGTGGTATTGCTATGAATTTATATTGCATATTTAAGATTTTTAAACTGCAAGCTTAAACAAAAAGGTAATTTATGGATTTAATTTGTTAGCTTTGAGTTTCTCCTAGCTGTAAATATCATGTATTAACTCAGCTAATTATGATCATGGCAGAAGGAAAGGGAAGTTAGAAGCCTTCAGTGAGATTGAAAGCACACAGAAGTTTAAAATAGGCCAACAATGTTGAAAATATTGTCAATAATGCAGTTATTGACGCCAAATTACCAAAAAATTCCAGTGATGTTGATTAATTTGAATAGGCCGCCAGTGACTTCAGGGGTACGAATTCATAAATGAATCACGTGACGGTGAAGGATTTTGGACTTCCGTTGTCGCAACTCTCTCTTTTTTCCTTCAAATCTATGCAAACAAATTACAAACCATTCAATCCTTAATACGTTCAACACATTTATACCCTTTTCTATCCTTTTCAACCTTATTGCTAATGTGAAGCTATTGGTAGGTTAGTGCTATTGCTACGTGAATGCTAATGCTAGGCTAATTTATTGTTAGGGTAATGCTATAGCTAGGCAAATGTTAATGCTAGGTTAGTGCTAATGCCAGGCGAATGCTATTGCTAGGTTAATGCTAATATTAGGTTAATGCTATTACTAATGTTAATGCTAGGTTAGTGTTAATCAGGGTTGGGCACAGAGAACCGATTCCTAACGTCCGGTATTTGGAACTGTTAGGAAGATGTTTGAATTTCAATTTGTTTTTTAAGTACTAGTTTGTTTCCATGGCTTGTATTACTCCGTCCGACTTGCTCCGTTTGTTTCCGGGGTTTTTATTACTCAGCCCTGTTTGCTTTGTGTGTGTGTGTGTGTGCGTGCGTGAATGTGGAGCCGCTGACAGGGGAGAGGGAGGGTTGATCACTTTTTCCTCCGACCGTATCATAGGCAGCGCCGCTTTTAAGGTTTAAATGATCAACTTACGGAGTTACTAAAGGATGAGTTCATCCAGAATGTAGGTTTATTCAAGAAGTTAACCGCAAGAAGGAGGGACTGCTGCCTCGGCTCTGCAGACAGTGAAGGACGGGGGAGTTGTTGCTTGAAGTCACTTTAAAATAGGCCTGGGCGATATATCGAATATACTCGATATATCGCAGCTTGTAGTCTGTGCGGTGTTGAAAATGACCATACCGTTAAACTCGCGGACTTTTTTTTTTTTTTTTTTTTGAAATGTCATTGTAACCCACGTCATAAAGAAATGTATTATATTTATATTATATTTAGCAGAAGTAAATTTATTATAACATCTACTCTTCAGTTATTTATATACAATATTATTTCACCGCACTAATAGACTGCACTGACGTCACTCATCCACACGCACACACGCCAGCCAATCACAGACCAGTATCCTAGTATAAACAGGAAGCATGAGATACGGGAGGAGAAGGCTTGAATACGGGAAACGATCAAGCAGCAGCTGAAAACGCAGCATATGAACGGTAGCACGCACACCCGGTGCTCAGCAGACAGCACTTTACTAACTGTGCAGACCAGCGGTTGTGCCTTGCACCTGACAAAAGGAGCGATCGGCAGCAGAACGGAGGACTTTGTATAGGCGACTCAGATTGCATCGGCCAGGTTTTTTAAACCCCCCATGGATCTAAAGATGGTGAACTACCCACGGAGATGACGTAGTGGACGGTGAACTGCAGGTCTACCAGAGCGGTAGGACCGCCGCACCGATCCTCTTACCAGGAACGCATGAACTTCAATCCTACCAGGGTGGTAGGATCAACTTTATTTAATTAGGTTCTCTTCCAGTGGACCAACCCAACGAACTTCAGTCCTACCAGGGTGGTAGGACTGACTTCATTTTTCGTTTGAGTGGAACTATTTTTTTTTTCCCCAGGCTGTGACGCCTTATGAACTGAGCTAAATCCCAGCGCGTGAACTGGAGTCTGTTTTGAGACCACTTTTGTTTATTATTATTTTCTGTAATATAATAAATCCATGGTACTTATTTTCTATAAACAACAAATTGTCTGTCTATTCTCTGCACATCTTAGTAATCATTCCCAACTCACACTTGAACCTAGAAACTAATCTCAGAGAAAAAATTTATTAACCAACAGTAAATGTACAATTGGCTACATCATCTTAATGACAACATGCACAAAAGGGCACTATTTGTTTTAAAATATTGTAGTGGCATTATGTACAAAAAGTGCACTTTAATTTTGTGTTTTGAAATGCCATGTGAGTTGCATCCTGCACTAATGTCTTGTTTTGAAATGTCTCTGTGACAATTTTGCACAGAACGTGCACTTTCTGTTGACAATTTTATGTTTGAGCCACTCACTGTTTAATAAATACAGTTATGTCAACTTTGACTTAGTTGTGATATCCCCTTTTTTGCATGAAAGTTTAAAATTGGCATATATTAATGCAGTATGATCAAGAATGTTTTAATGTAGACATATAGAATCATCATACTGGTGTGATTTTGTGCATCAAAGTGTTAATTCAAGGGTAATGCAAAATATCGAGATATATATCGTGTATCGTGACATGGCCTAAAAATATCGCGGTATTTATAAAAGGCCATATCGCCCAGCCCTACTTTAAAAAGTTAATTTTTTTCAACTTTGAGCGACAAGGTCACACAGGACCTAGTCGCCAGAATAATAATAATCTTCCTCAACAAGAACTGTTGATTGATTAATAAAAATGGCCTTTGTAAAGGTTTTTTCAAATGAAAAAAATATGCTGTGAAATCTGTGACCTGTTGACCTGCACATCTCAAAGAATTGTAATCAAGAACTGTTTAGAACAGGAATCGAAATTGAGAATCGGAATCATTGAAATCCAAATGATGCCCAGCCCTAGTGTTAATGCTAATGTTAGGTTAATGCTAGTTTAGCGCTAATGCTAGGTCAATGCTTTTTTTGGCTAATGATAATGCGAGGTTAATGTTAGGCTATTGCTAAATTAGTGTTAATGCTAGCCTAATGTTACTGTTTGGCTAATGCTAATGTTCGGTTAATGCTAAAGCTACTTAATGCTATGCTAGATAAAGCTATGTTAATGCTAGGATAATACAGGCCAGCACCTGCACCCTCACTTGCATTTTCTTCAGGAAATGCACATTTTGTAGTTACAAATATAGGCACAATTTTTACTTGTTTTTACATGTGAAAATTGTAGATCTATTTGTGAATATTTTTTAGACAAATCTCCCCATACATCACTGCACATATTGACCTTTCTCACTCCAATACAAAGTTCAAGGTAAACATCTCCCCCTGTGGTGGATTGTGGTAGTAAAGGGGTTTGTCTGTATTTTTCAGTAATTTGCTAACGTTACTGAGCTTCAATCCTTCAAAGATTCTTCATTGGAGGATTTAAACTCTAAGTATCTGTCAAACTACTCTATTACTGGGTTAAAGAGTAACATTCACCCTTCTTCTCTCTACTGTATCCTCACAGAACTCTGTTCCTCTCCCTCAGGTCTGACTGAAAAGTAACACAAAGGAAGGTTCAATGGCTCATGGAGGAGAAGCTTTGTCCTGTTCCAGCTATCTGGAGCCCCAGGAGTCGAAGGCCAATTCATCTGGTCAAAGCTTCAGCAAGAAGTGTATCAGCAGCTTCTATGATGGAGAAAAGGAGGAGAAGAAGATCTACAGATGTCCTCAGGGCAAGGAGACGAAGAGGAAGAGTCGAGTTGATACCAAGAAGAACATCCAGGACAAACAGAAAGATGTGCAGCTGCTTAAAGAGAAGGTGAAGACCATCAACCTATCTGCTGATCAGGCAGTGGAGAAAACTGAAAAGATTTTCACTAAACTGATAGGTTCCCTCCATCAAAGTAGCTCTGAGCTGGAGAAGGAGGTCCGATCCAAGCAGCAAACTGAAGTGAGTGCAATCCAAGCACTTCAGAAGAAGCTGGAGCAGGAGATCAGTGAGCTGAAGAAGAGAGATGCTGAGCTGCAGCAGCAGTATCCACACACTCCTCCATCATCCACATAAGTCCTGGGAGCTGCTTTGAGGAGGTGACAGCAGCTGTCAGAGCTCAGAGAACATCTCAGCAAAGTCCTGGTGGACCTTGTCTTGATCATCCAGACAGGTTCACTGTGTGGTGTCAGGCCCTGAGCAGACAGAGTGTCACTGGTCGTTGTTACTGGGAGGTGGAGTGGAAAAAGTGGGAGGTCCCGTGTAGCGGTCGCATACAAGAGCATCAGGAGAGTAGGGAGTGGGAATGAATGTGGGTTTGGGTTTAATAACAAGTCATGGACATTGGAATGTTCTTTTAACTGTTACACCTTCTGTCACAACAGCATTGAGTCCCCAGTCTCAGGTCCTCAGTCCTACAGAATAGGAGTGTACGTGGATCACACAGCAGGTATTCTGTCCTTCTACAGCGTCTCTGAAATAATGACTCCTCAGAGTCATCACCACCTTCACTGAACCTCTACATGCTGGAGTTCAGATTCATTTTAGCAACACAGGTGATAGCGCTGAATTCTGTAAACTCACACAGAAATAATTCTTCTATAAAGACGGCGGCGGAGTCTGATATTCTTGCTAGTGGGGTCAAAAAAATAAATATATAGACCGTCTAGAGATTTGCACCAACCACAATGTGTGTAACATATACAACTACAATATTTGCATTTCCTAAAGAAAATGCAAGTTAAGATGCAGGCGCTGGCCCACGTCGCTTAGCATTAGCTATCAGTAGCTTAGTGCTAGCATTAACGTTAGCATAGCATTACTCTAGTGTTAGCTTTAACCTAGCAGCGGCATTAGCATTAATCTAGCATTAGCACTAACCTAGCGTTAGCTGAACATTAGCGATAAAGTTGAAATGGGTTGAAAAACTGGTTTAAAAAAGATTTAAAGGTAGTAGCCGAACATGTTAAAGGTTGGATGGTTAAAATCAGTTGAACAATGGCTGGGAATAAAGGGCTTTAAAGTTGAAAAAGCTGAACTTTCCAATAGAAATGAATGGGGGGGGAATGTAATCAGTCAAAAAGTTTAAAAGTTACGAATTATAAAAGTACAAGCATAAATCTTGGGAAATTTCATATTTTTTTGATAACTTATTTGTCATAATCTGACAAACGGTGTAGGAGGAGTTAAAGAGAATGGAAGGAAAAATCGGATAACATAATGCAAAAATGATCAGTACCATAATTGATAATGTTGACTACAAAAATTAACGATGTCGTTTAATGTTGTAAATTCATGATAAAAACAGGTCGTTCGGTGGCTTTCTGCTTCATTTTTGCTGCAGCACCATACATGAACTGTATGTGTCGCTTCACCATTTACGTTGTGAAGAATTGTGCAACAGAAGAACCAACCTAAAATCTCAAAGGTTTGGGACCATTTCACTGTTATTGTATGTTTTATACATGTAACCTGGGACTGCAGATGGGAACTAGCTGTTTAGCTATAATCTGATGTAGAACATCTGTCTTTTATGAGCTTAATATCTCTATGCATTGAGGTAGAGCTCACATTTGTGGCCCCTGCCCCCCACCGCAAACTCCGTGTACGGTAAAGATCATTCATTTCTGCAGCTGTGACATACGAAAGCATATTGCATTTACTTAAGAAAAAAAATTTAATTTTTCAGAATTTTTTGGGTTTGTTTTTCAAGCTTTTTTTCAGTTTTTCATGCTAGTTTTTCCTTTCTTTTTTTTTCTGACAATTTTTTTCTGAGCTTAAAGAACAGATACATTTATTTCTTTATTGCGAGCAAACATGGCCAGCTTGTTTGATTTATTTTTTATTTTTTTAAATGTTCTTTTAACTTGTTTTAAGACACTGGAATATAGTTTAATCTTTGAGTCATAATATTGATGGCATTGCAATTAGTCTATCGACTTTACAAAGGGACCTGACGACTATGCAGTTAGTTGAATGGTGGTTGAGATGGCATCAATGAATGAAACTTCTGCCTGAAAAAACTGAGTACAAAAAAACTGAAAACAATGACTTTGAAAAACAGACATTTTTTTCGAAAAACTGGAAAAAATGACTGACAACTGGATGAAAAAAAATAGCCCAGAAACAAACCAATAAATAAATTATTTAGAAAAAACTATTTTTTTTTCCCCAAGTGAATGCAATACGCTTCTGTAGTGTTGCACTATTAGTTGTGCTAATCTTCACATCTTCCTGCTCTAACCCTCAAAACATTTCACAATTCTACTTTAAATAATATTATCTGGCTTTTTTATGATCATTGAAATCTTTGAATGCCTCCAGCTTTATTTATCCTTTTTATAACTGCAGGATTTGAGGATAATATTTAACCTGTTTTTGTCTTTTTTTTTTAGTACTACGTTATTTACTTCACAATGTGTTTCTACATTTGTAAAGTACACATTTTCAATTGTTTATTAATGATCAGTGGCTGTAACGTTGAACTACAGGGAACTAGTAGTCTGAAAAAAGAAACTATTTATGTGTTCAACTTTAAATCCCCAGTAGAATGTTATACAAGTCGTGTATTTTCACAATATATCCTTGTAAATAATGCTTGTGTGTTTCAGATTCTGGTCAGCAGGTGGCGTCATAACACCTAAGTCATTGTCTATTTCAGTGGTTTCCAAACTTTTTTGGGTTATGATCCCATTATATGGGGGGATATCAAAAATATCTGGCGACCCCAGAGACATTTCTTTTGAGCTGTAGTAACTTTTTGATCATGTTTAATGTATTGTTACTAGTAGCCAGAATTAGAGCACAAAGTGATGACGACTGACAAGATGTGGCAGCTCAGTCGTTTTATACTGTATTTTATTTGAACTATATAATTAGATTTGAGAAAGTAAAAGTATAGAATACAGTAGTTTGAGATTGTGTATGGTGCTTTAATTTGAAAAAGAACACTTTAAAACATTAATATATACAGTTAGTCAGTCATTTAAAAAAATTAAAAAATTATTAGACATTTCAGGTGACCTCATTTGAATTCCAGACTAGCCCACATGGGGTCACGACCCCAAGGTTGAAAATCACTTGTCTATTTGCTTGGAAAATTTGAAATATGTTTTGATTTAATGTTTATTTGTCTAAATGACTTCAAATGATAAATATAAGTGATGAAAATAAAAAAAAATTCCACCTTAAAAGAACTTCAGCGTGTATTTTTTTCTAACATCATCCTGTATCATGTTAAATAAAATTGCTAGGATACAGAATATGTATCATTCAAACATGACATTAGCAAATGAGCCAAAAAAGGATCACTGGGGTCAATGGGGGTGCACGTGCGCCCTCAGCTGTGGGTGGGTGGGGTGCACGTTCACGTTTGCACGTAGGGAATGTCAACCACTCTTCATGGAAAAGTGCCAGGGTTGGATTATGGGATGACTCTGTGTCTGGACATAATTATCCTATAATAATTAATGTAAAGAAACAAAAAGCATAACTAATATCTAATCTACCTTGCTATTCATCACTGTTAATTTTGTCAACTAAAAATGTTAGTCAATTAATTTAAAAAAAATATATATATATATCAACATATTTATATTTTCATCCACTGATAAAAAAAATGAAACTATAATTTTGTCATGTGGCGAATGGGAATTCATGTGATCACATCAAGTCTGTGTGTGTATTTACAAACGATACCATCCCATATCAGGTTGATAAATGGAAATTTTGTCTTTAAAATTTATATAAACACTTATCCTATATATTTTAGTCGACTATATCTAACAGATTTAGTCAACTAAAATCTTAATGTCATTTAGTTCAGCGATTCTCAACTGGTGGGTCAGGACCCAAAAGTGGGTCGCGGACAGCTGGTCAAAAATAAGTACCTCTCAAATTGGACTTGTCTTTTATTTTGAAAGAAACTTTTTTTTTTTACAGACTTGCTGTGAAATGCATGTTACACAGGAAAATATATAGATATATGTTTTAAAAAGGATTACATGTGAGTGTTTTCAACAGCTATTTTTGAAAAACTAAATTTGGTTGGTTGATTTCTAAAAAAAATAAATAAAAGTGGGTCGCGATTTAATGACCATGGCAAAATGTGGGTCCCAGGGTGAGACCAGATGAGAACCCCTGATTTAGTTGACTAAAACTAGGCTATAACTGAAATAGTCCAGATAACTAAATTAATTGACTAAAATTAAGTTACATTTTAGTCAAAAGACTATGACTAAAACTAAATCGAAATTTTGCTGTCAAAATTAACAATGTTAGTCATAATGCTGCACGTTTGAGCAAACTTTTTTTTTTTTTTTAATCATTGTTAATGTTGGCCTTTTTTTTTTAAATGTTATGTAATTTCACAGAGTGCTTGAACATCTCACACAAATATGTTTTGTAGAATAAAATCAGGCTTTTGCAGTATTTTTTATAAAATGCAATGAAATGCATCTTTAATTAAAAAAAAATATTAAAGTTTATACACTTGTGAATTTTTGTTAAACATTTATTGCTGATTTACATTTTTCTGAAACTATCACTATGAATTTATTGTTATTTTGTATTACATCTAAAAAGAAATACACATTTTTTTTTATTTAAAGTTTTCAATATACACGCACATAAATCAGTAATTTCTGTTCACAGAATTGCAACAAGAGTTTGCATATTTTTATTGGTAATTAGCTTAAGAGATTTAAAATTAATAACCAACCTCAATCAGGAACAATTTGAATAATGGAGTTGTGTTTTGAAATGTTAATTCATGGATTTGAAACTTCCCTTAATAAAATATAAATATTGACAACAGTACATTGTTTCTGTTCATTGGGTTCAAAATACGTGATAATACTGAAAAAAACTAAAAATATAAACATCTGTTATCGTGACGTCAGAGGTGGTATGGCAGCGGACATGGCGGCTCTTCGGTAACTCTCGGCCATCTTCGGCTGTTTCCGTACTCAAGTCTAATCCCCGCCCGCTTCGTTTCCTGCGTTGTTTGGGGACAGTAGGAAGATGGCGGCGGCCCCGCTGTACTGTGTCTGCCAGCAGCCCTACGACGTGAGCCGGTTCATGATCGAGTGCGACATCTGCAAGGACTGGTTTCACGGCAGGTACGTGGGTTTCATCTGTTCTGACCGGTTCGCTTAACCGGAGACGGCGAACACGGAGTGTTTATCGCGGAAAGACGACGGACGCGTATCCAATCAGGTGGCTAAGCTAACATGCTAACGGCTGGCGACGGGGGCTTTAAACCCGTCTATTGACACGGATTCACCGGCGAAAGTGGGCTCTCTTTTCCACTGAAGGCGGCTTTGAATCAAATCCAATATCGTTGAAATTGCTTTTAAAATTAATTATATTGAAAATTGTGCTAGTTACTCGCAATTTAAGCTTAAATAAAGCAAAGAAGCAAATAGATTTGGCCATTTAAACCCACTGAGCTGTCAGATGCGATTCAAACCATTACAAAGAGACAGGATGACTCATAAATCACAGGTTGTAATTATTTATGTATTTATTTACTATATTAAATTATCAAATACCGCTGTCATTTTTAACAACGTACAATTCACTCAAAGCAGTCCGGTTTAAGTCGGTGTTACAAACCGGCTGGTTTCCTTGTTATCTGGTGACCAGGTCAGCATATGTGAACAAATTGTGATATTGGTGTAGTAGTAGTAAGTGATGTTTATATAGTTACAAGCTGAATATAAATGTATCTGTAAATTACATGTCCGAAATTATTATTATTTTTGATTTTGATTTTTTTAATTAAACTTTTTAATATTATTATTACCAAAATGCCAAAGAAAATTTCTTTTATGTGCAACAAACATAGCAATTAAAGCTTTTCCGTTTCTAAATTCCACTGCGACACACACATATATGGATAAAAAAAAAAAAAAAAGCGTAATCTTTATTTAATTACAGTTTTAAACAAAAAAACAACAAGTATTGCTGATTTTGTGCAGGGACGTTTTTATCTTTTGCAAACAGCTCAGCAAATAACACTAAAACCACTATTAATAAAGCAGGAATCCTGAATTTGATCAATTGCCACTTAACCTCTTATATTTGGCCATTAAAAGCCCTTTAATTAACTCATCATTATTGATACAACATATAAAATAGCATTTAAGAATTTAGGAGTCAACTAAAGTAATGAAATAATGTAACGACATTTTTAAGAAATGTCATTATGGTGTGATGGTCACAATAATGTCGATCAAAGATGTGAAACTCATTCTAGTTCAGGGGCCAAATACGGACTGGTTTAAACTCAAGTGGGCCGGAGATTTTTAGGTGGGGTAAAAAACAATTTTCACATCATCATACCGTAGTTTTCAATATCAGTTCAATTAACTTTTATAAAACCTTTGATTTTGCTACAAATTTCTGTTGAGAAATTGCAAAATTTGTGAGTTATTTTTTTTTTTTTTACAATTTCCACAATTTGCTATAAAAAAAAAAATGACTGCATTCATACGATACAAACAAAGGAAAAATGTAAGCTCCTAAAAATACTGTACAGATTTATGAATAAATTGGTGAATTTGAGAGATCTACAACTGGATTATTTGGTCATTTACACAATAATTCATGTTTTTTTCTGTCATTTTTACTTTCTTCTGCGGGACAAATTGGATACTGGACCGCATTTGGCCACCGGGCCTTGAGTTTGACACATGTGATGTAGATGGTTTATAAAAGAAATAGATTCAGGCTGTTAAAAAAGTACATTTTAGCATTTAAAATATACAAAAAAAAAAACTCTCTTTGTCCATGCTTTCATATTGAACTAAAAATTAATGAAATACAAATAACAGACCAGTAAAATAACTGTAACTAATATTAATTAAAGTAGAACTAAAGTGTAAAACACGAAAACAAAAGTAAAACTCGCAAGAGGAAATGGAAAAGAGGTGGGAATCACCAAATAATCTGATATTCAACCGTGTTTATTCCAGCAAGTTCATTTTGTCTTCATGTTGAGGTTTAATTTATTCAGGCAACTTTTTTCAAGAAGTTTACTTTGAAATGTACTTTAAACTTCTGACATGTTTCGACTGCATCTACTGATTGCTTTGATGTTTCCTTATGTAAATTTCCGGAAAAAAGTTGTGTGAATGAATGAAAACATAACATGTTATTTCAAATATGTTTGCTGAAATGATTTTAATGATGACAGTGCAGCACCATCTAAAAAAAAGTCAAATTATGATGATTCCACTTATCTTTGCACATCTGTATTACAGTGTGTTACAGATGTGCAAATCTGCATATTTCACAACATGACACTGACAGCTACTACAACCTGTTTATTTCATAATAATCAACAGAAATGATCCACTAATCCTGTATTGGAGTCCATCGCCCTGATTTTTTTAATCTAATCTAAGTGCTGGGTCAATGATTGGAGTAATAAAAGGTGGTCAGCAGTTAACGTGACAGCCAGTGGATTCAGAACACCGAGTCATCAGCAGTAGGTTATCAGAGGTAAAGGCAGCCTGCGGCAACATTCCTTAAATGTTGTTTCTTGTCTAATTACAAAAGCAGTGTCTGGTGAGATCTGTTTGCACTTGTTTTAGAACATTTAGTGATTGTGTAATTTATTATTTATTTTTTAAATAATATTTTTCTGTGGGTTTGAGTTGTTTTAAAAGTTCACTCACTCTTCATGATTAGATCAGTTCAGTTTTGGTGTGTTTCAGTCACTTCTCTACATCAGGCAGTCCTGTTGACAGCTTTGGACATTTAAATCCCCCTTTCCAGCACGTGGCTAAGGCCCCCCTAGTGGCGGACTGTGGGATTATTTAAAGGTACAGGTCCCTGGATTGTTTTTATTCTGCAGTTTGTTCTGGTTTCTCTGCTGGTTTTTCCTTCTCTGATTTAATCAGGGGTTTGGGACTGTGAGGATTCTATTCAACATGCTTGTGTGTGTGTAAGCAAGCGTTTTTCAACCTTGGGGTTGGGACCCTATGTCTAGTAATTGATAATAATAAAAATACTGATGTGAAATACATTTTTTTTTAAATTATTTTTCCGTTTAAAACCACACAATCAGAAAAAAACTGTATTCTATACTTTCACTTTGTCAAATAAAAATCTAGTTGTTAATAATAATAATAATAATAATAATAATAAGCTGGCACAGCTTGTCAATAATCCTGACTGCAATGATGATAAAATAAACAATACAATAATAGAGGATATATATAGAGAAAAAAATAATGTAAAAAGTATAAAGAATACAGTATATACAGATATATACAGTACTTTTGACATATAAGGATTTTCACTGCATATTTAATAAAAATGGGCACCAGTGGGCAAGGTTTGCATGAATGTTATGATAGAAATAAGTATAAAAATACTTTGAAATCTTGAAAAGGACTATAATAAATCTCAAATATGGCATAAAAATTTTTTTGAATAGATTTAGGTATTTAAAAAAAAATTCAAAATAGCAACAATGGCTGGACAGTCGCACCGCAAGATATTTTGACACATTGAATGACAGAATAAATTACGGAAGTCATTTAGTAAATAACATTAAAAAAGCACATATATATTAAGTTACTACATATTTGGTATCTTTTCATGCCATTTGTGGCCATACCAGCCTGTCATTGCCCGATCCCGTTAGATCTTGGAAGCTAAGCAGGTCTGGGCCTGGTTAGTAGTTGGATGGGAGACCACTGGGAATTCCAGGTGCCACAGTGGGGTGGCAGTCGCTGCAGTGGTATCTGTCATTGTGTCCTTGGGCAAGGCACTTCACCTACATTGCCTAGTATGAACGTAGTGTGTGAGTGAGTGTTGGTGGTGGTCGGAGGGTCCGATGGCGCACTATGGCAGCCTCGCTTCCGTCAGTCTGCCCCAGGGCAGCTGTGGCTACAACAGTAGTCTGCCACCACTAAGTGTGGAGTGAAAGAATAATGCCTTAATTCTGTAAAGCTTCTTTGAGTATCTATGATAAAGCGCTATATAAAATTGATGCATTATTATTATAAACAATTATTAACTAAAATAGATGCAGTTATAGAATATTTAGGTGTCATTGACACAATATAGCAGACATAGGTAACTGGAGGCCCAGGGGCCACATGCGGCCCTCAGTCTAATTTTGTGCGGCCCCCAAAACAAAATTGTTATCCATCAAGTTGGAAGTTATATGAAGCCCAACATAACACATACAACTCCAGAAAGAGAGAAAATGACAGAAGAATGCACAAAATGCCAACAGAAGTACCTAAAATAATAGACACATTAAACTACCACTGAAACATAAAATGACGAAAAAATAGCAACATATACAAAATGACTTTAGAGACACAAAATGCCAATGAAATTGCACAAAATGACAGAAAAATACACAAAAAGACAACAATAACAAAAATTATAACACAAACACACATAATGACTCGAAAAACACACAAAAAGGCAACAAAAATTCACGATAATGACAAGAAAATAGATAAAATGAATTAAAAAACTCAAAATGTCTAAAAACCAAAAAAAAAAAAAAACAAAGAAAATCCACACAAAAGTACTACAATGACAAAACCCTTTATTTCCTGGAATAATACTCAGTTTGGTCATTATTCTAAATGCTAACATAAATGTTGATGTTGTGGCCCTCAGATCAGACAATCACATTTTTTTGGGCCCGCTTTGATAGAAGTGGCCCGTCTCTGCAATATAGTATATCAAACATGATCAAAAAGTACTGTAAGTCTAATGAAGAAGAAACTCTTGATATCATAATGGGGTCACGATCCAAAAAAGGTTTGGAACCACTGGTGTAAACGCAAATGTTTTTTTTTTTTTTTTTTTTTTACTCTTTTTTATGAACGCATTTCAAAGCTTAAAATTGGGCTGAATTTGTGGTGATTTTATCCACACGTGTCTAAGTCTGGCTGGTGAGCTGGACAGATGTTGCACACTGCGTTGTTTTCTTATCCTGTGACTCAGGTGGTGTGGGTGCATCTCCACAGCAACTAAACACACACACATACCACAATAATCTGTTTTTTAGCTCCTGTTAAAATGACGGAAGTAGCTGTTGCGTAACCCTGTTAAGCACGCTGCCAAAAAACGCAGCCGCTAGAATTTAGTTGCTTAGCGAAGCCAAAATGTGTGTGTGTGTGCATGTGTGCGTCCATGTGTGCGAGCGCCAACAAGAAAAGCAGTGAACGCTGGAGCTTCCCCCATTGATGACTAATGAACACGATAGAGAACACTTCCAGCTTCTTTCCCACGATTCCAGCCAAGGAGAAAGATGTTCTCCAGCTTTGTGTGGAACTGAGGAGCTCCAACTCATGCCTGTTTGATGTTTATCTGCAGTTTCTCTGAGAAAGTCCAGCTTCTGTTTACATTCTTCACAAACTGAACCCAAGTCACATCCTCGGATATTATGAAAGGACATGAATAAAAAACAATTCCCCAGATTACAAAACAATGGGATCAAAGGAGACGTCCGTCTTTACATTAATGTTTGATCAACGTTTATTATAATAAAGATACATACAGGTGCATTGCCATGAATCTGAAGAAACAATGCGATTTATCCCAATATATCGTGATACTAAACAATATTGATATACATTGCGATATAACGTGATACTAAACAATACATTGCGATGTATCGTGATGTCAATAATTATAAATTTCCCCTTTTCAAGTGCAAAATGGTATGAAATACTATTTATTTAATTTTTCAAGTAAATGGCAACTAGCTATAATTTAAGCACCAATATGAAAAGAAAGTTTATTTGTACGGTTGCTGAACGGACAACCCCCGGTGCTATTGGTACGGTTACCGAAGTACAAGTACGTAGCGTCTTAGGGTTAGGTTTAGTCTTAGTCACGTGACATAAACTGGCCAATGACTGACCTATCACATGACTTAAACAGCCAAATGGGGCGCTGCGTACGGATTGAATGTCGGTATATTGATACGGCAATCGTACGGATAGCCACTGCCTATAAAAAACAATTGGTATGTTTATTAAACTGTCAAATTAAATTTTTCAAAAAAGTTTAACTCTTGCTTCTATGACAGATTCTGATTCTGTTAAGTTCTGAAATCCTTCAACAACAAAAAAAATGCTAAATTGAGGAGTGAGGTAGCTTAACAAGGTCTGATGTGGTTCACTGATATTTAGTGATCGGGCGTTTACGTGCTATGCAAATGTTAGCACCTAATTTTTTTTTTTTTTTAAGGTACGATAAAAGCGCGGTGAAATATCACCGAATCGATTTTTTTCTTACACCCTTATTACTTACTAGCTTAAGTAGACTTACTTTCTTATCCCCGCTTCTTGATTTGAAAGGATTACAAGTCGTGACATCTGTGATTCATTCATAAAACACTTTTTTCTGATCTAATGAAAACATTGTCACAGCAACACTTAACTCAGACTGGGAGTCACCTGAGATTTAAAGTTTTAAACTTTATTCCAGAAAAGCATCTTGTTTATTTAGTTGTCATAATTTAGGTCTGTTTATTTACTATTGATGTTGTGAAAACTACATTTTCTAACACAACATTTTTAAATATACTGTATGTGATATGTTACATTAGAGTGATGCTTATTTTAGGTTTATCTTTCTTTTTTCTTTTTTTTGCCTGTTCTGATCTAGAAGTGTAAATCTGGTGAATAAACACAAATGTTCTCTAAATAATGTTTGGAGGTAGGACATTATTGAGCCTCAGTTCTGAGTTTTTGGTTCTTCTGACATTCCTGACTCTGACACGTGAGTGAGATTAGTGACGTGAGCCTGAAGTCCAGTGTTTCCAGTGAGGGCTTGTTACTGGGTCACTCTGCTGTCTAGGTGTTCAGCATATTGTCTGGTTTTATTTATGAACCCTGGGTGGGGGTGATGATAGACCAGCAGAGCTCAATGGGACAGAGCCAGTGATTGATGGGAGCGCTGGTGAACCAAGTTCAACGTACGATCTGTCTCTGTCACACAGAGCGTGAGCGTTAAAGAGAGATGGATGAGCCTTTGGAGTGTTTACACACAGTGGATGGACGATTGGACGGATCACAGAGAGGCCTCCACTGTTTGGTCTCATGTTTCACTTCATGTTTGACTCCATTGGCCAAACTGAAGTGCACATTAAAAGCTTCTGTTAAGAACTACAAATACAAATAATACGGAGAACACCATCTAAGATTGTTGTTGTTTTTCCTGCAACATATGATTGACTTTTGATCAGCATAAATTGACTGAAGTACCTGAGCCTTAAGGTTATCGTTGATCAACATCATGTTAATCATAATAGCATAGTAGTTAGTACCCGTGATCTTATGTTTCAGAATTTCACAAATTCCATTTTCCGCATCACTTTACACAAGTGTTTTTTAACCTTGGGGTCGGGACCCCATCTTTTTAAACAGGGTCGCCTGAAATGTCGAGTAATTGATAAAAAAAAATGATTAAAAATGTATTTTTAATTTTTTTAAATTATTCTTTTACAAAATGAAACAACACACAATCTTAAACAACTGTATTCTATACTTTCCCTTTGTCCAATGTAAATCTAGTTAATAATGATAATAAAATGCAGTATAAAAACTTGTTACTATGACTGGCAACTCTATATTTGTAATACATTATAACAAACTTGATCAAAAAAATAATTCTAAAGAAAAAAAGAAAGTCTTAAGGGTTGCCAGAAATTCTCCATATGGGGTCACGGTCCAAAAAAGGTTGGGAACCACTGCTTTACAATCCTCTTTTTCATTCTCTTTCCCTGTTTAAATGACTTTACTGACTATTAAACATCTTTAAATCATACCAAACATGCTTAATATGGATAATATTAAACTACTGTTATTAGTTACATTTTATATGCTTTAGAAAATCTACGTAAACGGGATAGTTAGGCTGAAATCACGCAAGATTACAAGGGTGATGTTAGCTGCACTGCTAACCCTCAGCCACGAGTTTAACAGGAAAAATCCCATGAAAATGTGTTGATTATAAAGTCCCAAAACCTTTAATCACCTCCAACCGGTGGATCACGCTCACGTTTTGCACAGAACCCCGCACAGCTGTGTGTCTGTAGATGCGTCTGCTGTGATGTGTCACTAGGTAAACTCATCACCAGTTCAGCTAATACACCAACAGCTAAACCACAATAATCTGAACTGCTTGTTCAACACATTAAAAACACACTTCAAATGAAGCTCCGCATTAATTTTCAGTCACAGGATAACGCGATTACTAGATGAACCTTAACGTGTAGCATGAGATTTTATCACAGAAACTGGACTTATTTGGCACACTTTTGACACATTCAATAACCTGTTTTCCGGTGAAAAATAGTGTGTAACTTTGCATTATTGTCCCAAAACAATAACATTCATTGGATGCGTTTCTTTGTCATGTTAGGGTACAATTTAAAAAAAGAAAGAGAAATCTGAAAGCAAAAAACCGAGGTCAGATTGCATTTTTTGTCCGTTTTCCGAGTCTCATACCGTGCGTCTTCAAGACTAAAGCAACCTAATCTACAGTGAACTTGAGTTTGTCTTTGTAAATTAGAACTGGTTCTCAACTCTGACCTTAACTGGTAAAATAAAGGTAAAATGAATAAAAATAAGATAACTCAAATTTGCAGTATCAGTTTATGTGCTAGCTTTGTTTTTTTAACAACAAATAGATCACATTTGAGACAGGACTCCTCTAAATTTAATCCAGATTATTGGGTACATGTCTTTAGGCTTGGCTTAGTTTTTTTTGGAGACAGTATTGAAAACGTCCCATGTGTGCAAACAGATAACTGGTGTTTGCAGCCTAAAGGCAGGCCAACCTGAACTTAAATCACTTATTTGTTCAAAGCCCCCCAGGGTTCTCAGACAGGCCTTAAACAACCAGGTGATCCAGTCTGCTTCACGCTGTCACCACTGCTCAGAGGCTTTGTTTCTGTTTCTCTCTGTGAGCCACAGTGATTTACTCATGGAGGGAAACATAGTGACAGATCATTATCATCCGTCAGGGCTCAGGGACTCTAGCCCTGGTAGAGGCCGGTGGACTCAGGTGCTCCTTCAGGGTAGCTAAAGAAAACCAGGTGTGTTTAACTACCCCCCCACCAATTGCCTCCTCATTTGTCTCTGGGGCCAATCCATCAGAGTTCAGCCTCCTCCTTGATGTGGGCGTGTCCGCCCCATGCAGAGCGCTCATTTAGAGTTTAAAATAATGGCCAGCTTTTGTGTGTCTGCTCTGATCACTGCAGACAATGAACGCTTCACAGTGCATGGCGTAATGAATAAGCCCTCTCAGTCGCACAGGAAGGAGGGCCTTGATGAGAGGAAGTGGGGGAGGGGCTTAGCCAAAAGCACAAATCGTCTCTACTTTCAGGAAGGGATGTTTGGCTACGTGATGTGCAGCAGTGCCATCACACACACACACACACACACACTAGGTTTTCACTCATAGCTGCATCACAATACGCATGATAAACACTTATTTCCCTTGACCCGTGCAGTTTAATTAACAATGCTTTATGGTCAAAATATTATTTTAATCAAAATATTTGTTCTCCCCAAATTTAGTTGAACTAAATGATGATTTAAAACTCTTGATTTTGCTGAGGAAACATAGAAATGATTGGTTGAGTTGTATATTACAGTATATGTACTGCATTAGAGCTGGGACTTTCTTGTGTTAATTGCAAATAATTAATTACAGGAAAATAACGCACAAAAAACCCAACACAGTTAATCGCTGTTTTTTTATTTTAATGCACAAAAATAAACTTGTTTTAGAAAATGTACAAAAAATCCTGAAAAGCATGAATAGTGCTTATTTAAATTGAAGTGCATTTGTAAACAATGCAATCATAACATTCTTTATTGAAAGTGTTTATTTGTACGTTAGCCGTACAGACAACCCCCGGTACTATTGGTACAGTTACCGAAGTACAAGTACGTGGCATCTAGGGTTAGGTTATAACCCTATATCGCAATAATTTTTGGGTTAAGGTTATGCTTATGTCTTAGTCACGTGACCTAAACTGGCCAAATAGGGGTGCTGCGTATGGATAGAATGTCGGTATATTGATATGGCAACCGTACGAATAGCCACTGCCTTCTTTCTTCATATTACTCATTATGTTAGCACTCAGTAATGAAATAATAAACAAAATTTTGTTGTTTAAGATAATTTATTTTTGTGTCAAATATTGATGAGCGATTAATAATATAATAAGCGATATTAATTCATTACAAAGTCTCTAATTAATTAGACAAATTTTTCTAATCGAGTCCCACCACTAGGAATGTGCGATATTTTATCGTTTATGATTTATTGTCAAAAACCTTCTCACCGCTAAGAATTTGTCATACCACGATATAAACGATTACTTCCCATGTCGTTAATTGGCGAGGGCCACGGGTCATTTGTCCCTCAGTTTAGCTAAGAATGCCCCAAAAAAACCAAGTTCCACGAACCAAAACTGCCCGTTTGTTGTCAACTTTTATTCTCTGGAGCGGAACGTTGTTTCCGGAAGCTCTGGCGTCCACCGTCCCCACACACACAGCAGTCTGTCTGTGTGTGAGGTGCTCATCTCAGCTACCTGAAGCTACTATGGTGCGATACAACACGGACCGCTACTTGGTTAAAACCAGATAACCATCCAACAAAGGGAACCGATTCAAGTTCCTCCGTCAGAGCCACCCAAAGTTCCACAAACACGGGGACAGAGATGATCCTGTGGCAATGATTATGAACTGGAAACTCAACTAAAGCTAACTATGCTAAGCCAACCCACCGACACACAGAATGGGCTAAGAGCTAATGCTAACCACTCCATATGAGGAATAGACCAAATGAAAAGAACACGTCTTACTGTCATAAAACCACAGGGATTCATCGATTTGTTTATGGTCAGATTTAACACTTTACTATGGAAGAATAAAAACTAAATATGTCACACATTGTGTGAAATAAATGTTAGCATAAATAATAATGCTTTAAATGCCTGAGTGAATACATGTGAAGAATGACCAAAGTCAAGGCTTTATATTGCCTAATCTGCGTTGGACAAACACGCTGTGCTCTTTATGGCCTTATTTTGTCCCCACACATGATAACACTATCACACGGAGCGCTGAAATGACGTACATTAACCTACAAACAGTCTGATCCTGACTTCAGTCCGCCTCCTGAAGTGGGAGTCATTAGAGGTGACTCAGCGCTGACTCAGGCTTAGACGTATAAAGACGTGTGACACTGTGCCCTCGTTTCCCCCGCTGTGGTATTACATCCAAACAAAGGCTCCGAGCAGAGGGCGATCTACACACAAACCCCACCAAGAGAAAAACCACGACTCATGCTTTCCTTCAGCAAACAGCCACAGAAATTCAACATGTGAGCTCGACAAAGCCAAACCACCAAGGACTGAGATGTTATTGTTGCTCCTCGAATCGTCCACGTGTTGGAAAGAAGTTCTTCTCATTTATTCTGGAATTCTTTGGTTTTTCAATGATTTTTTCCTTGGATTTTATCCAGGAATATCTCCAAATAGTTTCTCTTTTGAGACTTTATTAAAACAAGACATTTTTTTGCAATCTTATGCCTTATAAAAGAGGCATTTCCATGTGAAGTTCCAACAATTGATGATTACATATAGTCTTTAACAAAGCATTTACAAGCTAAAGTTGAGCGTTCTTTAATTACTGCTGATTGGCTGTGAGAAAATCCATGGTGTGTTAAAATCAAAGCAATTCACAGGCAAGTACTGCAGTAGTTAAATATGAGGGTACTGTTAGTACTGTACATGCAGTAGGTGTGAGATGATTCACAGTGCATTGGAGGGCTTAGTATTGTAGGGGTGGGACCGGTGGGAACATTTTGAAACACTATTTCCTGCATGTTGAGGGCCACATTTTGTAAAGTAAAGTTTAAAAAAGAATCTTTGTTTCAGCCTTACTTTAAAGCCAAAAGTTATTTGTTGAATTGGTGAAGGGTCATTTAGATGATGATGAATATAGTTAGTTACTCATGCTTGGTATAGGTCCTCCACAAGCTAGAAATAAACTCAACTTCAAATAAATACATTTAAATAACTAAATAAATGAAAATAGAATATAGTACGGTACTTAAATTTCTGAAGAATACTCAAATAAAATAATAAAAAACAAGGTTGACTGATTAAAATAAATGACTTAAGTGCCCAACCGGCTGCAGAAGCTCGACACGTTTATGCGTATGTTGAGTTTCCAGCTACATTCATATAGACACAGTTTAATATAACATAAGTTGGAGCTGTTCAGACCAGTGGGCGTGCACTGTAGCTGTTCCCACTCAATGTTTTTGAAGCCAAAATACAGCGCTTAGGGGCGCTTCCATATTACAAATTGTATGTAATTTGGAGCCAGAGCATGCGCAGTAGGGTCCGGCAGGAGGGGCCCTGGTAACACGCCCCGCCCATTTATCGTACTTATCTGATCCCAACTACGCCAAGATCTCTACCGCTGAAAATTCTACCAAAGTCTTGTTCAGATTAGAGGTTAGTACAAAACAACAATATATTTCAACTCAAATATCTAGTTAAATGGCATCTTGGCTTTCCTTCACGACGTAACTGCTATTCACAAACATCCGCGGCTGTCAATCATCATCATATATGACGCAAAATCCTGTTTTTCAACCTCAAATAACTTATTTAAAACAAACTTCAGAGAAAAATGAGCACTTAAACACATTGTAGGGTGATAATAACTAATGATCACAGCAGAGTTTAGGTTTGGAAAAAAAACATCTAAAATTATTTTAACTTTACAGTTTGATCAACGTCCCATCTGTTATCATTGAGGTTAATGGAGCTCTAAAAATAAAAGCTTCACTTCACCAGGGAGCTTGTCCTGTTCATTCTTTTTACAGTCTATGGTTCAGACTCTGGAGACACGTCTTCTTTTTTGGTTTTATTGGCGGAGGTGATGCATACCACCACCAAATGTACAGGAGTTGTAATGATGTGCTACGTACACAGAGTGAGGATCAACAGCACCAAAATCTATTTGTGGCAACCCACCACAAACAAATGTATGTCAGTGAAACCCTGGGGTGTCTCGATTTGATATTGATATTGGATATTGGTCTGATATTTGTGGACATTGGTGTTGGCAGCCCATTAATGGGAGGGGCTTGTGTTGAGTCACTGAAGGGATGGAGGCCTGCCTTTACACTAACCCATCGCTTCTGTCAGAGCTAATGGACCTCCGCTTTATTTCCTTCACAGTTTTCCTGCAGTTCCTCTCAGATCAAAGCTGATGGTAGCTGGGGCCATCCCTCCTCCCGGCCCGTGCCTTTAAAAGCTTTGTCTCACTTTGTTACCGTCAGACAGAAAGGAAGAGTTTCTGGTGCCTTTTTTATTTATTTTTAGATAGTTTTCAGATTTGTAGCCGCCATCCTTTGTGTTCTCAATTCAAACACTATCAATAACTTCCCTGACGAGCCTGAATTTTTTTTTTTTTGGAGTTTTCGAGGGTCAGACTATAGGTTACTATATGTGTACGAGAACCTGCAATAACTGCGGGACCTGACCTGACATGGCTCTGTTCTAAAGCCAGTAATAGGTACAAAAGAAAAGGTCTGCTTCACTTATTGAGAACAGCGCATGTACGTGCACTGGGCTGTTATTATAATAATAATATTTAGAGGGATTTTGAATAACATTCATTATGTTAAAAAGTAATATGTGAGTTTGTAGGAAGAAGACGTTTAGCTAGTACAAACATTATTATTTACTTATTTATTCTGCCCTTTTGTGGGTTTTGTACCATATGGTGCCATGTCAACAAACTATAAACAAACTGCTCAATGAAAGCAGATTTTGTAGCAAATGCACAGATTAGGTTAATGCTGTCAGGAGGGAGGGTTTTTTGTTTATTTTTGTAGTCCTTCTGTGATTTTTTTTTTTAATATACATATTTGTTTTGTTATTTGTATTTTTGTTGCCATTTTGGGATTTTTTTTGTATGTTTCTGTTATTTCTTGTGTATTTTTGCTGTTATTTTTGTATCTGTTTTTGGTATTGTGTATTTTTGTTGTCATTTTGTAGATATTTCTGTTATTTTTCGTGTCTTTTTTTGCTGTTTTTTTGTATATGTTTCGGTTATTTATTGTGTCTTCACTGTCGTCGTTTTGTATACGTTTGTTTTTTTTTAATGTTTTTTTTGTTTATTTTTGTTATTTATTTTGTATTCTTGTTTTCATTGTTTTTTTGTGTATTTTTGTTTGTCATTTTGTATACGTTTCTGCTATTTTTGTGTCTTTGTAATTGTTTTGTGTGTTTGAGTCTTTTTTTAAAATACATTTTTCTGTCATTATGTTAGTCTTGTCCCACATATTGTTTTATTTAACATGTTAAAAGTAAACTCTAGTGAACAAATAGCTTGTTGTACTTTTGATGGGTGTTGTGCGTTTGTTTGGTTTGCTGTGCAGCTCCAAGCACTGGTATGCGCTATGCAGCTGAGGAATGTGGGCTCTGTGGGTTGCAGGTTGATCGGGGGTTGGTAGTTGTAGTTGGCTGTGAGCCCTGAACACTTGATTTGTGTCGTGTCGGTGACATATCTGAAAGCTTTGTGACACCATCATGTTTAGGTTTTGGCTGAAAAGACGTTGAAACATTTCATTTCTAGCTTCTCCTTTCCTCATTTCTTTAGTCACTCAACTTTTTCTCCTGCTTAAATCCAGCAATGTTTTCCCATGTTTTCTATTGTGTATAGGTTCTGTTATAGTTTTTGTATGTTTGTATATGTATATATTCTGTCAGGTCAGGACCCCAATTGGGGTCGAGAGACACTGGGAGGGGGTTGCCAGATGCCCTCAAGAAACTAAGAATATTTTCTGAACAATTTCAGCCCATTTTTGTTTGTTTTTAGCCTTTTTCTGCAACTACACCAAACTTGCCATATTTACTGTATATATCTGTTTTCATCACTTTTTTGCCATGTTTTTGCTCCTTTTAATGCATTCTTGCTGCATTGCTCCCATTTCTGCCACTTCTCCATCAAATCTCAAAGCCTTTACTGCACATTTTTTCTACTTTCTGGATATTTTCAGCACTTATAAACCCTTTCCACCACTTTCCCACCTAGTATCATATCTGTTGACCAATTATTGTCACTTTTAACCTCTTAACACCATCAACATTTGCCATATCCGTCATTTGCCAATTTAAAGTAGTTGTTCCAATATTGACTCTTTAAACCCCTTTTTACCACCATTTCTGTCTGTTTTTGCCCACTCTAATTTGCAACTTTTAACCAATTTCTGTGGTTTTTAAAATCCCATTTCACCACCTTTTCCACCATTTTTTGGTCACTTTTAACTCATTTTATTTCTGATTAAGAGAAGGATTTACATCTTTAAGATGATTATATACTATGGCACAAATAATACTAAACTTCCTGGATAACAGTGGATATTATTCATATAAATAAATCAGTGTGGTTATCACAGAGTCATAGAACAATGGACACCTGGTCTGAACGTCCTGTTGTGCGTGAGCTCATTGTAAGCTAATGTTGTGTCTCTGTGTTTCCAGTTGTGTGCAGGTAGAAGAGCATCAGGCTGTGGACATTGATGTCTATCACTGTCCAAACTGCGATGTGGCCCACGGACCCTCCCTCAGTGAGTAGCCCCTCCTCCTTTAATTGTCTATGATTCCACCCCTGCTGCCTCTGTTGGATTAATCCCTGGGGGATGAACCCCCTCCTCCTAATTGTGTTGGTCAGTCACATTTTTGTGTGTTTTTGTGGGGGAGGAGTTAACCCCGGCAACCCTGAGGGCAGACATGAACAGGATAATTGAATAGTTGCTGCAAAGACTTGAGATTTTTGTCAGAGTTGTTGGAATGAAACGGTTAATGCAGATGAATTCTGCAGTCTAGTAAATAGAAAAAAATCTAATATTCCAAAGTGTTAAATCCCTCTGCACAGCAGTAAATCAACAAATGTTGTGTTTTTCTTCACCTGCAGTGAAAAAACGCCACAACTGGCACAGACATGATTACACAGAGCTGGACGACGGGTCCAACCCGGTGCAGGCCGGCACCTCAGTGTTTGTCAAGAAGCTCCAGAGCAGAACTTTCCCCAGGTAGGACGCACACACACAGTAGTTTAATTTAGCTGATGCTTTTATCCAAAAGGTTGTTGATTTATTGCTTTATTAGTAATGGAAAACAAATGCATTGTAAGAAAAATAAGCTTGTTTACTTTTTAAACTGGAATCGTTTATCTTGTTTCTTTTCCCCATAAAAACAATTACAGTTGAAACATCTTGAATGTTTTGAATTTGTGTAAAAATGCATGTTTAACTAAGCTGTTCTGTATTTTATTTCAGGGATTTTAAGTAGGGTTGCAAAGGAGAAGAAAAATTCTGGTAAATTTCCATGGGAACTTAAACTCGTGAATTTGGGGAATATGAATATTAAAAAATATAATCATGGGAATTATTTATTGCAATTAACCGAAAATCTGGAGTAACTTTTGAATAACTGATACTGATATTATAGATGATTTTAAAAAAAATCATCCCATTAATTTTCTTAAAATTTTGCATGCGTAGTAGTTTTATTATTATTTATAATTATTTTGAATGGATGCAAATATTTATGTTTGGATATGATATTCATTGAAATTTACTCCCAATTCCAAAAAATAATTGTCTAAAAATTTAACATTTTTGAATATTCCTAAAATTCCTGAGCTTAAATTCACATGAAAATTTACTGGAGGTTTTCCGGCTTTTTGCAGCCCTGATGTGAAGTCGAGCTGAAGGCTGTATCTGATGCTACGCAGCGCAGAATTTGGCCTGGAGGCTTTGGATTTTTGACATGTGGTCAGTTTACCAGCATCAGATGTTTGAGAATGTTCTGTCTGCTTCTCAGTGCCGAGGAGGTTCTGATTCGCATGAAGGGTGAGCATGTGACCACCAGGTATTTGGAGAGACACGGCTTCAACTATCCCATCATGGTGACAGAAATGGAGGGTCTGGGCCTGAAGCTACCCAGCCACATGTTCTCAGTCCGGGACGTGGAGCAGTACGTGGGTAAGGAGTGGACCACGTGTGAACAACCGTATCAGGTTCACCCAAAGCTCATTAGTTTTTAACCCTCTGGGGACCAGTGCCATTAGACTGCAATAACCCCACAGTGTGTGTGGGCGCCGTACACACACATCTTTAGGTTCACACACACACACTTATTGCTGAAACGTCTCCGGTTGCAGACGTTTTACTGAGCGCTCCAGTGTTTTTATCTTTAAGTTCAGATTACTGTTGATGTCTAAGCACAGGCACAGGTGTCCTGAGCATTGCCTGTATCAGATTACTCACAGCTACAAGACAATGGGACAACTGCAGTCATCACAATGTCCTCTGAGACTCACAAGGTCTTTAACTGTGTGCGCGTACGTGCGTGCGTGCGTGTGTGTGTGTGTCACTGTGGGACCGACTGCTGTTGCTCCAGCTGTTCTCTGTCATAAGACGCTGGCCAGCTGGGCCCAGAGAGAGGTGTGTGTGTGTTTGAGAGCCATTGTAAAAAGGTGTGGGTGTGTGGCAGGGGTGCAGAGAAAATACAACAACCAGCTGTCTGTGCTACACACACACACACACACACACACACACACAGTCTCACTTCCGCCCTAATGTGCCACTGCACTTGGATTTGTCACGTTTCAGCTCTTCTTGGCTGTGTTTCTGACTCCATTCTGTGTTTTCTGCATCGAACGTGCCATGGTGACCTCCTTAAAAGCGCACACACACGCAAACACACACACACACACACACACACACACACACACACACACACACACACACACACACACACACACACGCAAACACGCACACCCTCCTCTGGGACCACTCGTCTGGACAGATTGTCTCGCCCACCATCGGTGCCAGTTTACCTCGAGGCTTGATCTCTAAAAGCTATCAGTGATGAAAGCTGTGAACCAGCAGTCGACACCACAGCCAATCAAAACGCAGCTTTCACCAAGCCGATTCGCTCCACTAAATCCTGTTTATTTATGGCTGTGGATTGTTTTATTTTATACCAGTTTTTTTTAAGTCGGGCTCAGAACGCCCCTTTTTTTTGTTCTTCATGTTGTTGTGTACATTAGTTAAAATCACTACTCCTCTGTTATTCGGGAATAGATCGGGCTGAAATTTGGTAGCTATAATCTATAGAAGTGTACACATTGACACTCAGAGCCCAATTTTTGATTTGGGGTCCAGGGGAGCCCCAAGAGCCCCCCTCCCCCCCGCCCCAAAAAAAACAAAAACAAAAAAAAAACAAGTTTTCTCATTTATTTGCCAGTCAAATATTACGACACTTGCTGGCACCAAATCAGTGTCACGGGGGTGCCAGGGGGCCCCATTTGTCAAATGACTACTCCTAAGTTAGTTCTCGTTGGATCGGAATGCAGTTTTGTATGAATATGATGAGACGCTTGAACCCCCCACCCCCCATTTCCAGTAATTTCTAAATTTATGGGAACATCGTCGTGTGATATATCATTTCAAAGGTAATTCATTGTAGATTACAATTATGCCTCGCACAATTCAATTAGGGGCCCACCCCTTTTTTTCTGGCAGTTTCCATTAAAGTCGTTTTCTTATTTATTTGTTAGTCAAATATTGTGACAGTTGTTGGTACTGAATCATTGACACATAGAATATATGAATGGGGCCCATTACTCCGTATGTGCCACGGAGGCCCCCGGGGCTCCCATTTTTCAAATGACTACTCTCCGCTAATGCCCGTTGAATCGAGCTGTAATTTGACACGGATATTCTATGAGCGGATGTCTAGAGCCTCTCGGAGACCTTTTTGAAAGGAGGGGGAGGACGGGGGCCCATCCCCTTTTCCGGTCATTTTTACATTTATCGGAACATAGTCGTATGATGCATCATTTCAAAGGCAATTCAACGTAGATTGCGATTTTACGTCACACAATTTTATGCTTTACTTGATGGAACCGAGTCATTTGACTTAATTCTCAGGAACGTGGTACGTGCTATTTGGCCCGGAGACGTTCCACGGGCCCGGCCGTAGTTCATCAGAACTTTTTTTTTCACACATTAGCCAAACATCCCCCAAACATTTGTTTGCTTCCTTTTGGTTTGAAAGAGTCGTACGTTTCACAGGCGGTGCTTTGGCTTCAGTTTGATTTTTGATTTAAAGGTTCCTGCAGGGTTGGTTTTATATTTGTAATGTTGTACGTGATAATTATGACGTAATTATAATTGTAATTGGAAAAAACCTCTTGCTATTGTAATAATAATTGAATTGTTGTTGTTTTCAGATAATTGACTTTGTAATTGTGGCATGGAAATTCTATTAAAAAAAACCTGTCAATTACAATTAAATTAAACCCAAACCTGTGGAACCATGTTACTGTTTTATGGCTTACACATACGTAGTTAACAATTATTAAAAAATGTTTCAGATGGAGTTTACGTGTTTTCTTCAATTAAAAATAATTTAAAGCTAGGGGTAAAAAGGCTCAAACGCCCACACCAAAAATAATACTAATGTTTGCATTGATGAGAAACAAATAAGATGATAGATAATATTTCTTAGTGTATTTTACAGCTGATTTAAGACATGGGTCAAAACTGACCCATGATCAGAAGAGATGCTAACAAAGAGGGAGGTTACATTATATGGGCTTTTTTATTTCAGACTCAGTAACTGTAATTAATTGTAATTGAACTTTGGTAATTGAGAATTGACTTTCAGGAGAAAAGTAATCTTTTGAATTTGAATTGTAATTGGAAAAAAATGCTTGTCACCATAATTGTAGTTGAATTGTGATTGAACATGGATAATTGAAGACGTAATTGTAATTAAAAAATTGTAATTGACCCCAACCTTGCCTACAACTTTCTCATAACTGTGCAAACCATTCTCTTTCTGTTCAGGCGGCGATAAAGTCATCGACGTGATCGATGTGGCTCGACAGGCCGACAGTAAGATGAAGCTCAGCGAGTTCATCAAGTATTTCACCAACCAGCACCGGCCCAAAGTCCTCAACCTCATCAGCCTGGAGTTCTCCGACACCAAGTACGCCTCAATCGTGTTTTCTTTTTACACCTAAGTATAATGAAAGAATTGTCTTTCTTTTCTCTGCCACCATTTTTTATGTAGTCTTGGCTCTTGTTCAGTTACATATGGTTTGAAAAGATGTTGTGTATCTGAATACATAAAACACAATATGCTGTAAACTCAGCATTTATAGTCACAGTTAGAGGACTTATTGTGGTAACATTTTTCTGCTGGTAAGAATGAAAAATACTGGTTTTAACCTTTTAATCACCTGCCTTTTTTCTCCGAAAGTCACACACCCAGACCAAATAACGTTTTTCAAAGCTTCTACATGGCTTAATTTCTTTTCAGATTGAAGTAGGACCCGTAGTGGTTACAGATGATGTGACATTTTGGAAATATATGATACTGAGTGACAATAAATAGACAGATAGATAGAGAAAGGAGGAGCAGTAGTTTTCGTCTGTAGCACCAACCTTGTTTATTATTTTTTTTTTTCTGTACATTCTGGTTTCTTCTCATATATTCTCTATGTTCTGTATTTCTGTATTTATTCATTATGTCAACCCTGTTTGCTGCTTTTTTTTCTTCTGTACTGCTGCTGACGGAGTCTTAATAAAGCCTATCTAATCTAAATAATGTTTTACATACAGAAATCTATAATCTGCCTAAAGAAAAGAGGTTTATATCAAATATAAAGCACATTCTCAATAGGGAAGGCTACAAAGGGAGAAATAATTGAACTTATGTATGGACATCAACTAAAGCAAGTTTGGTGATAATAATAAATAATAGGTCAAAGATACACGTTTTTGTAAAAAAAAAAAAAAAAAGTTGAGGCAGAAGCATACTGTGCCAGTTTTTTGTTTGAGAACAAATGTGTAACTGTAATGTGTCGGTCAAATTGATTCCATTGAGTCTGTAAGAGAAGGAAGTGCTTCCATGTTGGGAGTTCTGGGGGCCAAGTAAAGTTTGCAATGATTTGGGTTAAATTATGACAAAATTACACAATACAAAAAAAATGACAGGAAATTACTCAACAAATGCACAAATTGATGACAAAAAGTTCAGAAAATGACAGATCTTGTGATTATTGAGTTGAATTGGGTAAAAGAAGCCTGATGTAACCTGGCAAATATGCTGTTATGAAATGTTTTAATACACTGCCATTAAAAGTTTGAGCTTTGATTCCTAAATTAGATGCAAAATTACACAAAACTACAACAAAAATGACAGTAAATGACTCAAAAAATCAACAAAACACAGGAAAAATACACTTAATGACAATAAGAAAACGCTAAATAACGATAACACATAATTACTTAAAAAACAAACAAAATGACATAACAAAATCCCCAGAATTACAGAGAAATACACAACTAGACTTGGTCAACTGGTGGCTCGGGGGCCACGTGTGGCCTTTGGCATAATTTTGGTGACCCCTGCATTATATCAACCTAAAATTGTAATTCATAAATTGGAAGGATAATAAAGCACAGCATATTACACAATATAACTCTAAAAACAACAGCAAAATATACAAAGTCAACATTTTTACAAAATTACTCCAGAGACACAATGACCCCAAAATTACACAATACAACCAAAAAAAAAAGACACGAAATAACTCAAAAAATGCTCAAATCGACAGAAAATGACAGATATTGAGAGTTAAATTGGGTTAAAGCAGCCTGATGTAACCTAATAAATATGCTGTTATGAAATGTTTTCATAAGCTCCCATTAAAAGCTCACAGTGAATCTGAGTCTGACCTTTGATTCCTAAATTACATGCTGTGTCTGTGTCTCTGTCTGTGTCTGTCTGTCTGTGTGCGTTGATGCATTCATGTGTAGTCTGAAGAAAAGGCTTCTTTTATAAGAGTTATAAAACCTGATTAAAGTCCTGAGTGGTCATCATTTCTCCCTCTGACGTCTCCACAGGATGTCGGAGCTGGTGGAGGTTCCCGACGTGGCCCAGAAAATGTCGTGGGTGGAGAACTACTGGCCCGATGACTCCTTCTTCCCGAAGCCCTTTGTGCAGAAGTACTGCCTGATGGGGGTGAAGGACAGCTACACAGACTTCCACATAGACTTTGGAGGAACCTCCGTCTGGTATCACGTTCTCTGGGTGAGTGTGTGGTTCCGCTCCACATGGAGGCTGTTAGATTGGAAGGAAATGCACAAAATCAACTGAGAATCTGTCGCTTTGGCAGAAGTTAATCTTGGAACCTCGAGATCTTTGGTTCTGAACTGGTTTGTGTTTGAAACCAGCCACCAAAACAAGTAAAATGTTCCTTTTATCAGTTAATTTCATCATGTTTAAACTTTTAAATGAACGCCAAAATAAAACTCCATCTCCAAACACGAAAGTGTTATTACATGTACCAGAAATAATTTAAAGAGAACAAGCCCTTTAAAAGTAAAAATATTACCATCTGTGGATAGAATGGATGACGTTTGTTAAAATCCTCTTCAAAATAAAAGCTTTTTTATTTATTTTTCTTTCATTTTTTTCTGTGCTGATTTTTGATTTGATTTTTCATGAATTTATTTTTATTTTAAAAAATATACAAAAGATTATAGAACATTTTTATTTATTTATTTAATTTTATTTAATTAATATTTTTTGTGTCGATTCTCCGCCATTTGAAATGCAGATTTACTCCACTAGATAATATCTAAAATAACAAATGAGATGGAATAGAAATATCAGTCAATGATTTATCAAAGTGTATTGAAATGAAATAATAATGGAGGGGGGGTTAATAAAACAAAAACAGTGAGTAATAAAAAACAGAATGTCTTTGATGTCTGATGTGTAAATGTTTCCTTCTTCTGTTGGTGTTTCATGTGCGATTTTAAACACACTTTAATCCATCGTGTGTTGCCCACAGGGAGAGAAGGTCTTCTTCCTGATCAAACCCACTCCCACCAACCTTGCACTATACGAGGCGTGGAGCTCCTCATCCAATCAGAGCGAAGTGTTCTTCGGGGACAAAGTGGACAAATGCTACAAGTGCATCGTCCCCCAGGGGGCCACGCTGCTCATCCCAACAGGTCAGAAACAACCCCACACTCTTTCACACTCCAAACACAACCACCTGTAGGGAATTTCCTTTTCAAATTTTCCTGGAATTTAGTTTCAGAGTTTACTCATTTCCACGTCAGTTTTCCCTGTTTTGGTTTGCGTTTCATTATCTTTTCCTGTTTAAATGACTTTTCTGGCTAATTAAACTTCCCCGAATCATACCGAACATGCCCAATAGGGTTAATCCAGTCGACCACTGTTATTCATTTTATATTTATATGATTCAAATGATTTACAGATTACACTGGAATCACATCCCGTAAATACTGTTACAGGAAAAATTGAGCCATCCGTTTTCCAGTTGAAAAATAGCGTCTAAATGTGATATTATACATGCATGTCCGCTTTTTCCATTTCAGTTTTCCGAGATCAGGAAAAATCCAAGTCTCTAAGCGTGTTAACCGTTTTAAATGCTAAAGACACGACATAGCATAAAACGGTTCAATGCTTTCAAAAAAATGATGACCAATTATGGTGCTGCTTTCCATCACTCAGTGGGAAACACTTTTGGTTGAAATTCAAATGTTTTTTTGGGGGTGTTAAAGTTAAATCCTGTCCTCTGAGACAGAGCGAGGGAGGAGTGGAAAGGGAGCAGATTACAACCAAACTGGGAAAAGTGGTTTCACTTCGTCAGTTAGCGTCTGATTCTGATGGCAAATATTGTTCGTTATTGCACCTGTAGTTGATCACACAATATACTCATTGGATTAGGATAATACATTTTTTCAATTACAAATTATTTCATTTCATTTCATTTATTTATTTGAATTAGGACAATATATATATATATATATATTAATAAATGTGTGAGCAAACAGCGTAAACATAAATATGTCGGTGTTAGCACAATAACTAAATTTCATCCTTTGTCCTAACGCAGATAAACATGTGATATAACATAATACAGTTGAACAATAACATTTAAGATTAATACAGTTAAGCAACATGGCACAATGAGACAAACATTAAACCTGACTGATGACAGAATACATGATAACACATATACTATGTACCATAAAAAACCACAGTCAGGAGTTAAAAGAGCCCAAGAAAAAAGTACAATATTTTATATTAAAATATATTAAAGAGCTCCAACATGGCGGCCACCTGAGAGGTCACATTATACAAAAAATAATTAATTCAATCTATTTCCGTCAGAAACTCGAATATGAATTTATGTTTAACCTCTTTGAAACCGCAGTCATTTCTATAAAAATATGATCAGAACGTCACAACAAAGCTGTTCTTTTAAGTCAAGAAACTATGAAAGTAAAAAAAAAAAATTAATAATAATCACGCTGCCAAATACTCATCGTTTAAAAGATTAAACTAGCACGTTTAACATTCCCAGCATGTGTTCACAGGAGTCAGTGAAGAGCGTCTTGTTTGTCAGACAAATAGTGGAACCGATGGAATGATTCAGTCAATGGATCTATTCAGCGAAAATACATAATATATAAGATGATATTTCTAATTGATTGTGTGGAAGGTTTTCAGCTCTAAACTCCAACACGATGAGAGTGACACGCATTCACCCACCACCACAATCGGCCATGAATCAAACTCTCAGTGGACTGTTTAAGCCTGTGGCGTTCCTATGCACACGCACACACACACACGTGCACACGCACAGAGCCACAGACAGACAAAGCTCTGCTGGACGTCTTCAATCAGTCTGTGAAAGGAGCCTTTCTGGCCCCTGGGGGGGTGTGGAGAGGTGGGAATTAAGTGGGGGGTCAGAGAGCAGAGTGGGTCAACCAGTGCATTATCAGGCCTGTCTGTCACACACCCGCACACACACACACACACACACACACACACACTGCGTCTGCTGTTTATCAGCCTGTTGTTTTTAAACTAATCTCAAACTCAGTCTGACTTTAGAAAGATGAGAAGCTTGCTCCTACAGACCATCTATCCATCCATCCATCCATCCGTCTTCTACAGCCGTTTATAAACATGCCTACGTTGGTGTTAGCGCCTGTGTAACGACAAACCCAAAGATAAAAACAGTCAGTGAAGAAAATCTACGACGGCGTATTAGTGCCACATTAAAATAAAATTAAAAATCTGGGCATCGTGACATTAAAATCGTATTATTTCAAGAATAATTAAAATTATTTTGTGAATTAATTGGATCTTAATAAAATCCTAATTTTATGAGATTAAAGTCATAATGTTTCACGAATAAAGTTGCAATATTTCGACAATAAAATTGTAATTTTATGAGAATAAATCGTATATTAATAAAGTCGTAATATTTCAAGAATAAATTTATAATTTTATGAGAATAAAATTGAAATACAAACAGGATCTTGTGTGTTGCGATCACTCGTGCGTTATGGAGAATGTGGAACATTTAGAGAGCAACAGTTCATGACCTAAAAACAAATGTATTTTTTGGTTGAAAACAAAAAAAAATTGTAAATATTTCTCTTGTATTTTAATGCAACATATTTAAATGTGGACATTGTTTCAGTTGTTTTGTCATAAAGTCATTGTGAGGCTAAAGCTGAGTAACTCCCTGTCCTCTGGCGCCCCCCCCAGGCTGGATCCACGCTGTCCTCACTTCTCAGGACTGCATGGCGTTTGGAGGAAACTTCCTCCACAACCTGAACATTGGCATGCAGATCAGGTAGGATGCTCTGTGTTCCACCTTCAGCAAGTTCCTCAAGCTAACGTTCCTCAAGCTAACGTTCCTCAAGCTAACGTTCCTCAAGCTAACGCTCCTGAAGCTAATGCTCCTCAAGCTAACCCTTTCTCCCACTGCAGGTGTTATGAAATGGAGCGTCGGCTGAAAACGCCCGACCTCTTCAAGTTCCCGTACTTCGAGGCCATCTGTTGGTACGTGGCCAAGAACCTGCTGGAGATGCTGAAAGGTGAGCGACTTTCATTCATTTAGAATAATCACCAATCTGAGCATTAACACAGGAAACATCAAACATCATTTTGTGAGTTTTTATTCCTATTTCTCTGTAATTTGGGGAATTTTTGTTGTTATTTTGTTTGTTTTTAGAGTCATTTTCTGTATTTCTTTGTGCATTTTTTTGTCATTTTGTATGTGTTGTCTTTGGAGTCATTTTGTGTATTTTTCTGAAATTTGGGGATGTTTTTGTTGTCATTTTGAGTCATTATATGGGTTATCATTATTAAGATTTTTCTTATTGTCATTTTCTGTATTTTTTGTCATTTTTTAACTTTTGTTGTGGATTGTGCATTTTTGTTGTTTTTTGTAATTTTGTGTTCATTTTGTGTGTCTCTGGAGTCATTTTGTAAATGTGTTGTCTTTGTTGTCATCTTGTGTATTTTTTAATTTTTTTTTTTATTATTATTACATTTTGTGCATTTTGCTGTTGTTTTTGTGTTTTTTGGAGTTATATTGTATAATATGTTCTGATCCTTCCAACTTCTTAAATTACCAATTTTAGGTAGATTTGTTCCAGGGGCCACCAAAAATATACCAAGGGCCACATGTGGTTGTGGCCCTTTTTTTTTTTTTATCATTTTGTGTGTTTTTCAAGTCATTATGTGTGTTATTGTTATTTTGTTTTTTTCTTATTGTCATTTTGTGTTTTTTTTCTGTCCTTTTTCTGAATGTTTGTTGTTGATTTGTGCATTTTTGGAGTCATTTGCTGTAATTTTTGTTGTTTTGTATAATTTTGTGGTCATTTTGTGTCTCTGGAGTGTGCATTCTGCTGTTGTTTTTGGACTTCATAAACATTTACTCACTGCTTGTTTACACACACATTCATGAATTCATGAATCAATTCAAAATAAGGTTCAGGCCAAAGCAAAAAGTTAAGTTTTGCCTATATCTGTGCTACATTGTTCTTTGAAATCCTATTAAATATATTAAAATATAATTAAAGTGGTGGGTTCAAGCTTTGAATCTTTAGAATAGTTAAGGTTTCCTAAATTAAAAATGATCTGCAATAATTTCTGTTTTGTTTTCATTGTAGAAACTCTTGTTTTTTTTTTTGTGTTTTTTTCAGAGCTGCGTGAGGACACGTGTCCACCTCCCCCATACCTGGTGGACGGAGTCAAAGCTTTAATCGGAGCGCTGAAGACCTGGTTGAAGCGAGAGGTGAGAAGCCGTGTGTTTCTGCTCGTTTCACTCACAGAGAGCAACAGTTTGTCTAAACGTGCTCTATGCGCCCCCTGCAGGTGATGACCCCCAACAGCGAGGTGCCGGACAACATCAGACCCAACCATCTGATCAAAGAACTCACCAAGGAGATCCGCCACCTGGAGGTGAGACACGTCACCACCGACCTGGTCCACCATCACCACAAACCCCAGGAATAACAGCTGTTCTGTGTTCCTGTAGGAGGAGCCAGTGGGCGGGGCCAAGCCAGTTAAACCTCAGGGATGCGGCGCTCCGACTGGTCCGAGCGGCTGCCTGTCCACGCGTTCTACGCTGGAGCGGCTATGCCAGGCGCGGCGGGCACGGAGAGCAGCGAGGAGGCTCAGGGAGCAGCAGGAGGACCCCAAGGTGCCCTCCAACCTGGACATCTTGGAGCAGCACACCAGGGAGGTGCTGAGGAGGCTGGAGGCGGGGCTTCTGGAGGAGGTGCGGCCAACGTTACAACACAAAATGCTAATTTCCTTCGGTCAAAATCATCCCCTCGTTCTATCATAAATATCAGCGTCGTATAGATAACGTCTGGAAATGCAGGAAACAAGTCGGGACATTTCAAAATAAAAGACTAAATATAAGGCCTAATATTCAGGGATGGCAACAGCAAAATCTATTTTCAGCTGAATGTGTTTGCATCTCATTTTTTACAGACTTTTGTCAATTTCTATCTCTGACGTTTCTTGATCTTTTGTTAAAAACCTAATTTCAGCTGAAAACGACACAGAAATAGTTTACCTCCGTACTGAGATTATAACCCTAACCTCACTCTAACCCTAACATAATCCAATAAACAAATGAAACGTGTCCGTTCACTTTGAAAACAAAAATAAACAAAAATGAATACATTTATTTCATTTATTAATTCATTTTTCAGTTGTGCGCGTATATGCGCATATACAATCTCATGGTCTGCGTTCACATCGTACTGACACCGGCATGAATTTGTGAGGTGGAATGCTACGATTATTCTCATTGGTCCAAATCGCTTTTTATTCATCCTATCGCAGATTCGTTAGCCAACATGCTAAGATTCCTGTTAGCAGAAATCCATTGATCTGATTACATCCCACAACACAATATACACAACTGTAACATCACATTACACTCTCACCTTAAAATAGTCAACTCTTCCTACCCTGACTCACTCTCCCCTGTTCCTTTCCCCCTCACCTCGGTGTAACACTGCCCTCTTTCTTTAATATTCTCTCTTTAATCAAGTGTTTCTTACCCTTCCTTAGGGGGAGCTGGTGACGGTCACAATTATGCAATAAAATAATAATTATTATTGCAATTAAATAAATACGAAGAAATAAATGTATAGATCAGCAGAAAAAGGCCACCTTTAACACTCTGTCCTGGAACAGTGATCAGTCAGCGTTGTTTTGTTGTTGTGCGCTCTGACTCTGTTTGGGTCCCTCCAGGATCCAACCTTCGGTGCAAAGGCTCATGGGAAGTTTAACAAAGTGTCGACGGCTTCGGCTGCAGCTGCTGCTGAATCTCTGGAGGAAAACCACCTGCGTTTGATGCTGGTGAACGGGAGGATCATCAGGTGAGCGTCTGCTCAGTGTGTCTGTTCACTTCCTGTTTGATGCAGTCATGTGACCTGTGTGTGTGTGCGTGTGTGTGTGTGTGTTTTACAGGGACGTGAGGCGAGCGAGCAGCAGTCCAGTGAAGACCGAAGATGAACGTATGTCCATCAGCTCCTTAAAGAGTCACTGTCACGGTGTGAAGTCAGAGAGGACGGAGGAGAAACAGCCACTGCTCCGTGAGTCGGCGTTCAGAGTGTGTTGCTATGGTGACGCAGCGTAGGAATGACGGTGTGTGTGTGTGTGTGTGTGTGCAGAGAGGGTGAAGACTGAACTCAGGGAAGAAGTTTCAGGACATTCGGGCATGTCGGACACGGAGTCAGACACCGACTCTCCCACAGAGGTAACCACACGTGCACGCACACACACACACACACACTAAATCAAACATTAACCCCTTCATTTCCATGATAACGTGAGTGATTTTACAGTAAAGTGACGTGTGTGCGTGCGTGTGCCACACAAAGTCTTTACTGTCACTGAGTCAGAAATGACCAAAATTATCCATGTTCTGCTGAAGGGGTTCTCAACCTTGGGGTCAGGACCCCATTTGGGGTCGCAAGACACTGGGTGGGGCTTGCCATGCCTACAAGAAACTAAGAATATTTTTTTAAGAGCTTTTTGCTTATTTTTCCCATTTTCTCCAACTACTCCAAACTTGCCATATTTTAACATATTTTTAATCAAGTTTTCTTGCCACATTTTTGCTCCTTTTAATGCACTTTTGCTACGTTACTCCCATTTCTGCCACTTCTTCATCAAATTTAAATAATTTTCCACCACATTTTTTCTACTTTCAAGACATTTTCAGCACTTATAAACACTTTCCACCACTTTTGCACCTATTGTAACATATGTTGACCCATTATTGTCACTTTGAACCTCTTTTCACCATATTTCATGCTAATTTCAGCCAATTTAACCACATTCACATTTTTCATGCCCATTGTTTGCCACTTTAAACTAATTGTTCCAATATTGACACTTTAAACCCCTTTTACCACTTTTTACTCTAATTTGCAACTTTTAACCAGATTCTGTGATTTTTAAATCCCATTTTATTTCGTATTAAAACACAGATGTACCTCTTTAAAACGACAATATACTATGGTGCAAATAATATTAAACGTTCCTGGATTCAGTGGATATTATTCAGATAAACCAAATGAAATGAGAAACCAGACGTGTAAAAGATAAGAACTGATTTCATTTCCTCCGTCTCCGCAGGGTAAAGCTTTGTCGTCTTCGTCAGACGAGGATTCAGACGAAACGGGTCCTGGTCGCGTCATAGACCTGGACCAGCGTCGTCAGGAACTCAGACTCCACCAACAACAACAACCACTCAAACGGTGAGAATTGTAATTGTAATTTACAAAGTCTGTTGCTGTCATAATCATAATTAAACTGTAATTGAGTTCAGATAATTGACTTTGTAATTGTAATTGCCATGGTAATTTTATAAAAACAATGTTAATTATAATTTAACGATAAACTGGGGAACCATGTTACAGTTCTATACATATGTAGTTAACAATTATTAAAATAATTAAGCTTTCCAACACTTTACCATTTAAAATTAATCTAGGGGTTTACTAACGCCTACACCAAAATAAAACCTATATTTTCATTGATTATGAAGCCAAACAAGGTAAGCAATAGATAGAAAAGAAATGAGATGATGGATATTTGTTTTTAGTTTATTTTACAGCTTTTTTAGGACCCGTTAGCTATAGCTAACAGAAAGCTAGCACAAGAATAAGGCTAACTTTTCTTTATTTCAGGCTCAGTAATTGTGATTCATTGTAATTGAACTTTGGTAGTTGAGAACGTAATTGTAACAAGAAAAATGTAATTGACCCCAACCCAGTGTGACGCTGACTCTGTCCTCGCCCCCCCCCCCAGAGAACGTCCTACCTCACCCAGCACGCAGGAGGCCATCCAGGGCATGCTGTCCATGGCCTCTGAGTCCTGGTGGTCCAGCCTGGGTCGCTGCTCTCCACCAGAGGCTCCGCCCACTCACATGGACAGCCAGGGCAACAGCAGCAGCGAGGCTTGGGACAATCAGGGGCTGCCCAGCCCAGAGACGGCCTTCCAGTACTGTGATCCCTCCATGTCTCCGCCCCTGCACCCCTCCAAGAGGAGCGCCCCCAACCCCCCGCCAATCAGCAATCAGGCCACCAAAGGTCAGCCAATCAGAGTCTTCCTATTTCTGTCTATCAGAAACATTCAACAAACACAAAAGTGCACTTTTTATTCAAAAGAATGGAGAGTACGAAAAAAAAACTAAACGATCACAAAAATGTACGAAAAAAAAACTAAACGATCACAAAAATGTACGAAAAAAAAACTAAACGATCACAAAAATGTACGAAAAAAAAACTAAACGAACACAAAAATGTACGAAAAAAAAACTAAACGGTCACAAAAATGTACGAAAAAAAAACTAAACGGTCACAAAAATGTACGAAAAAAAAACTAAACGGTCACAAAAATGTACGAAAAAAAACTAAACGGTCACAAAAATGTACGAAAAAAAAACTAAACGGTCACAAAAATGTACGAAAAAAAACCTAAACGGTCACAAAAATGTACGAAAAAAAACCTAAACGGTCACAAAAATGTACGAAAAAAAACCTAAACGGTCACAAAAATGTACGAAAAAAAACCTAAACGGTCACAAAAATGTACGAAAAAAAACCTAAACGGTCACAAAAATGTACGAAAAAAAACCTAAACGGTCACAAAAATGTACGAAAAAAAACCTAAACGGTCACAAAAATGTACGAAAAAAAACCTAAACGGTCACAAAAATGTACGAAAAAAAACCTAAACGGTCACAAAAATGTACGAAAAAAAACCCAAACGGTCACAAAAATGTACGAAAAAAAACCCAAACGGTCACAAAAATGTACGAAAAAAAACCCAAACGGTCACAAAAATGTACGAAAAAAAACCCAAACGGTCACAAAAATGTACGAAAAAAAACCCAAACGGTCACAAAAATGTACGAAAAAAAACCCAAACGGTCACAAAAATGTACGAAAAAAAACCCAAACGGTCACAAAAATGTACGAAAAAAAACCCAAACGGTCACAAAAATGTACGAAAAAAAACCCAAACGGTCACAAAAATGTACGAAAAAAAACCCAAACGGTCACAAAAATGTACGAAAAAAAACCCAAACGGTCACAAAAATGTACGAAAAAAAACCCAAACGGTCACAAAAATGTACGAAAAAAAACCCAAACGGTCACAAAAATGTACGAAAAAAAACCCAAACGGTCACAAAAATGTACGAAAAAAAACCCAAACGGTCACAAAAATGTACGAAAAAAAACCCAAACGGTCACAAAAATGTACGAAAAAAAACCCAAACGGTCACAAAAATGTACGAAAAAAAACCTAAACGGTCACAAAAATGTACGAAAAAAAACCTAAACGGTCACAAAAATGTACGAAAAAAAACCTAAACGGTCACAAAAATGTACGAAAAAAAACCTAAACGGTCACAAAAATGTACGAAAAAAAACCTAAACGATCACAAAAATGTACGAAAAAAAACCTAAACGATCACAAAAATGTACGAAAAAAACCTAAACGATCACAAAAATGAACGAAAAAAAACCTAAACGATCACAAAAATGTACGAAAAAAAACCTAAACGATCACAAAAATGTACGAAAAAAAACCTAAACGATCACAAAAATGTACGAAAAAAAACCTAAACGATCACAAAAATGTACGAAAAAAAACCTAAACGATCACAAAAATGTACGAAAAAAAACCTAAACGATCACAAAAATGTACGAAAAAAAACCAAAACGATCACAAAAATGTACGAAAAAAAACCTAAACGATCACAAAAATGTACGAAAAAAAACCTAAACGATCACAAAAATGTACGAAAAAAAACCTAAACGATCACAAAAATGTATGAAAAAAAACCTAAACGATCACAAAAATGTATGAAAAAAAACCTAAACGATCACAAAAATGTATGAAAAAAAACCTAAACGATCACAAAAATGTATGAAAAAAAACCTAAACGATCACAAAAATGTATGAAAAAAAACCTAAACGATCACAAAAATGTATGAAAAAAAACCTAAACGATCACAAAAATGTATGAAAAAAAACCTAAACGATCACAAAAATGTATGAAAAAAAACCTAAACGATCACAAAAATGTACGAAAAAAAAACTAAACGATATCGCATTAAATGACTCTGAAAAACATACAAAACAACAATATTGTATTTATAAATATTAAATGAATAAGCATAAAATCAGACTAAAGCCTTTCTTATATTAATGCTCTGGTTGGTCAGTAAATGTTGCCTTTGAATCAGATACAGTCACATGTTTGTGTTCCTCGTTATGATCAAACTTGTCTGTCTTTGTGTGTATTTGTGTGTGCGTGTGCTCTAACATGACATCATTGTCTCTATGTTTCAGGCAAACGGCCCAAAAAAGGAATGGCCACGGCCAAGCAGAGACTGGGAAAGATCCTGAAACTCAACAACAGACACAGTCGCGTGTTCGTGTGACGCCTCCACGTGTTTTTGTTCTTAAGAAGAAGATGAAGTTGTTGGAGAGACGTTCACTGTGCATGTTCAGGAGACAGGGTAGAATCTGATTGGACACTAAAACAAAACAGGAAGTGGAGATGCTTCACAGTCACAGACTGGAGAATTTCGACTCCTTTATCTCAACCACACCAGCAATAATGACTACGCGGGCGGAGCCACACGCCGCCCACACCTGCACTAATGACGGTTGGAGGAATGACTCTGCATCTTCTGCTTAATTTATTCCTAGTTTTTATCTGTGACGTTGAATCGTGTGTTTTTTGAATGGATTCTGGATGATATTTGTATTTATTATTTGACAGAGGGACTGATTTTGTTCTATTTTCTCTTCTACGTGACTGTGGATGCTTTGACTTGGTGTGTTGTGTAGCCGCTCTCTGCGTGTTCAGACTCCCAGGATGAGCTCCAGTGGGAACTGGGAGGCTTTTTCTTTCTCAAACTGGTGTGATGTGTGCAGTTCTTCACTCTCAGGGAATGATGCCATCAACCAGCTACGGCCACGTCATGGAGGAGAACTTAACTCTCAGACACTTCCTGCTTTAGGAACGCTGAGTCATGTCTCTGGACCCACACCTGTTAGCATTAGCATCACAGTCCTGTTCACTAAGCGGGTGCATCAGAGTTTAGCTCGACAAAGTAAAAACTGAGAGAAATCCTGAGCAACTTTACAACAATATAAGTCTGAATAATTAAATTAATCACTGAAAGAAGCTAAAGTTAATAAATTAAAAACGCACGACTACAATAACATAAGAAGTCATAAATAAAATACAAAATGAGAAGGAAAATACACAAAATTCCTCGAAAAAAAAAACATACAAAAGAGAGAAACATTTGTATTTAATATTACGCCAAAAAGAGATGAAATTAGTCAAAATTATTGAATTTGCGGGACTTAAAGTTAAAACAAATTTAAACATTTGTTTTCATATGTTGAATGAAAAAGAAATTTAATCGACAGGTGTAAGATTAAAAATCTTTATATGATTAATTTGAAAAAACAATTATTAAAAAAACAAAACAGTTAAACTGATGATTGTAGGAAAGTGTTGGATTCAGTGTTATTTTTTCTACAATCTCCTCAACCAGTGTTTTTCAAACTTTGGGTCGTGACCCTCATGCCCTGAATTCAAATGGGGTTGAAATGTCTTATTTGATCATAAAAAAATACTGATTAAAATGATATATTTTTTTAAATGATTCCCTTTCAAAATAAAACACCACATACAATCTCAAACAACTGTCTTCTATACTTTAACTGAAACTGAAGAAGCAGCGCTAACTTTGGAGTTTTTACTTTAATTCAGGCTTAGTTGCGCTGGCTTAGTGAAACAAGGCTGATTGTTTTATCCTCACATTCATCATCTCAGTGTTAACTCTACGTCACGCTGACGAACAATTGCCAAGTACCGTAGCTTTAAGAGGCTCTGCTCAGGGCGACTCCAGTGGTATTTAAAGTAATCCTGACTTATCTGAGTCTGAATCCCACCTTTGGTTTTCCTAACTCTACATCGTAGATGAGCTTATTTTGTGTTTCTTCCTTTCAATGTTTTCCCTCTTAATGTAAATTTATTATGATTTTTGACTTTTTACAAACACTGGTGACTGTGACACTGTTGATGCTCTGTTTTATTTGGTTTTTTCTGCGTTTCAAAACTTATTGCCTGTAAATAAATAAACTATTTCAATCTTTTGGTTTAACAGTTCTTTTTTCTTCACTTTCAAAACACAATGTTTCATTTAGAGAAAACTTTATTTTTATTTACAAATGTGAAATCAATCTTCACACAGATCCGACTTTCCACGCCAAACTTCTGGAATCACCTGTAGAGAGGAAAAAAAAAAATGTTAACGTAGCAGATAAAAGTTATTTAAAAAATGACATTTGTTAATTCTAACAATACTTTGAAATAAGGCTGTACTAAGACTGTGAAAACATTTTAAAATACAACAATCACCTAAAACTAGAGGCACATGCATAAAAATTGAAGAAATTTAGATTTTTTTTTCTTTTAGATAAGGTCATAGTTAGACCCTAAAACTAGCCGAAATATGATAAAACACAAACAGTAGGAAGGTAAAAAAAAAAATTAAGATGTGTCTGAAAATCAGAGGTATGGCTATAAATAGTAAGGCTGAAAAATGTGACTATATATGTGTGTGTGTGTAAATATATATATATATATATATATAGAGAGAGAGAGAAAGAAGGCTATAATAGTCCTATTAAGTTAATTTGCAAAAGAAGTTTAAGTAAAATTTAATTTTTTTGGACTAAAAAATTAAGCTGAAATGATCCATTTTATTAAAAAAAATGTCTATAATCGATCACATAAGATTAAAAAAACTTCTATTTTATCATTAATTTCGTAAGGTTATTAAAATAAATGATTTATTTTGAAAAACACTCAAACTGATTGTGGTCGAAGAGTGTTACATTCAGAGCTGGATTTTTTTTTTTTTTTTTTTAAAGATAAGGCCGTAAATAAAACCCTGAAACTAGCCATAATGTAACATATTTAAATTGTAGTGTATGACAAAAAAATAAAAATGTGTCAAATGTGAAAAATCAGAGGTAAGCCTATCGTAAGGCATAAAAAGGGGTGGAATTTGAAAATATATATAAATTCTTTCAGATAAGGCTCAAATTAAACCCTAAAACTAATCCAAATGTGATGAACAGACTTAAACTGAGCTTAAGCTGCAGTAAGATGTAAAAAAGTGTGAAAAGTCTCAAAGTTCCATCATACGTGAGAACCTTTCTTCTCATTCCTCATCATCAGGTGGAATCCCCAGTTCCTCGTCTGTCCAGGCTGACGCATCAGGCCAAGGAAAGTGACCCTACAGCAGGAAAATAACAGTTATTTAATACACTAATAGGTTTGATTTCTGTGTGAGTTTGCCACGATTTCAGTATAAAAACTTATAGGTCAGGCTAATCTATCAGATCTATTAAAACTACTGGAATAAAGATCAACACCTGACGACAGGTTTTAAACTTTCAAAGCATCTTTTAACTGTTTCACGTAGTGTTTCACAAATGTAACGTGAATTGCAAAATTGTGTTGAAAATCTTTTGCTTTTCTTTGTTTCTGATGATATTCTGTTTACATGTTAGAAAAAAATAAAAATGTGATGAATCAGATGTGCATTAGCCTTTAAGGCTAACTATGGTACATTTGCAAAAATGCTTAGTTAATGTAGATTGTCCCTTCAAAATAAATCAACTGATAAAAAAAATCTATTTCATATTTCTAATGAGATGCAAATACTATTCTTTAGGATTCTAGCATGTATATATATATATATATAAACATCTAAGTTGATTAGCTTCATTTTTTGTTGTTTATCAGTTTTAAAAAGGAGGAAATCATACGTTATCACATCAGTTGGAATGATAATAATAATAATGTTGCATTAGTAACTAGGGATGTAACGATTCACTCAACTCCCGTTACTATTCGAGTCACGATAATGGGTTCACAATACGATTCTCTCACGATTTATTTTACATAATGGGACTGTAGACAAATGACTGAAAAATATTCCTTTATTTTTTGGGGGGAGAAAACTATAAAAAAAAACTATATCGTTTTCCTTTTATTTTTCATTGTCAAAAGAATTCCTTGATAAACTATTCAAAACAATGCAATTTAACTAAAAATAAATCTTGAATGAAATAAATAAAGGAATAATACAAATGAAGAAGAAGCCTATTAATTTAAATTCTGGTTCTATAATAAACAATGCAAAACTGCATATTAGTTCTTTTTAAAAGTGCAACTGAAAATGTATTTTGTGCCTTAACAATTGGACTTAAAAAAAAAGTCATTTCACTGTTTTTACGTCAGATATTTGTTTGGACCAGCAGAGGGCGCTGGTAACCCAGTGGTCGGTTGGCATGCAGATATCTTGCAGTGAAGAAGAGATGCTATGCTAGCAGAAAGAGCTAATAGAAAAACGTGACTTTTACAGATATTCACGTAATATTACAGATATTGGTGTTAAAGGGGTAAGGAATCATTTATGAACATGTTTAAAAGTAGAAGGCGGCCAGAAAGAAAGTATTGACAGATTCCGCCCGCTGCCAACACTTCTGGATAGCGCTGGTTAAAAAAAGTACTGCGATTCAATTTTCACAGTATCGATGTGAACCGTGATACCAATGAATCGATTTTTAACTGCCTTACGATTAATCGTTACATCCCTATTAGTAATATATATATATATATATATATATATATATATTTCTGGGTGTTTATGTACTGACAAAAACAGCGTCCGGGTCGTGCCAGAAATGCCACAGGATCCAGAACCACATGGCTCCACTGATCAGCTCTGACTGGAACTTCTGGTTCTTAGTGAGCTGAGGATACTGTCTGTACTGGGGCACAATGTGGGGTTCACCGCCGCTCGCTCTGAACACACACACACAAATTAACAAAACACACACATTAAGACAACATGGCCTTTTATGGTTTCAATTAAAAAATAATTAATTGGAAAATGTAAATAATTAGGAGATTAAACAAAGAAAAACGTCATTTTAAAAAGCTAATTTATCTCAAATTAATTCAATATGACTTTATTTACACATACATCTCACAGCGCTGGGTAATATATCGAGATTCAAGATATATGTAGTTTCCTATTTTGGAGATATAGTAAATGAATTACAATAACGCTATATATTTATAGCTTATTTTGTGTTAAAATACTCACTGCTTTTTCCACTTCTCAGAACAACATGACAAACACAGTTAGATGAATCACTGTCTAAACAAGCCCCATTAAAAAACTCACTCACACGTGCTGTCCCATAGAGGAGAAAAAGACTAAAGTGACACATATTGTGCAGCTGTTTGTTAATAAATGTCCCATTGTGTGTGTGTGTGTTTTTTTTTTTAATATGTGTATTTTGTTGTCCTATGTATTTTTGTTGTTACATTGTGTATTTTTTTTTCTCCTCTTGTGTCAGTTGTCCCTTTTTTATTTTTGTTCTTTTATTTATTTATGTTGTCCCATTTTGCATTTTTTCTCTTTTTGTGTACTTTTGTGTATTTTTGTTGTTCTTTTGCATATTTTTCCAATTGTTTGTAAGTTTTTGTAGGTTATTTTATGTGTTTTTGTTGATCTTTTACATATTTTTCTATTTGCACGTTTTTTTTGTGTGTGTTGTTGTTGTTTTTTTGTGTATTGTTGTTGTCCCGTTGTACATTTTTTTCTCTTTTTGTGTGTATTTTGTTATTCTATTAAGTATTTGTGTTGTTCTTTTGTGTATTTTTCTGTTAATTTGTGTGTTTGAAGTAATTTTTTTTGCTGTTATTTTGTGCATTTACTTAATTGTTTGTGATACATGCACAATTTATCATTATTAATTTACCATTCTTAAAACACTGGGATGTTATTTTAGCCTGTGAAGCATTTTGCATCAGAAAATTTAACCCAGAATTATTTCTGGTAAAACTGTAACTGAATTAAATCTATCGAGATTGGTGTCGTATATCGTCATTTTGAGAAAAAATATTGAGATATTAATTTCGCTCATTAATTTTCTAATATTTGTATTACACTTATTTATACGATATTATGTGATGTATAATGTACTGATTGTCACATATTTATTATTTATTTCAGATATATTTGAATGTGCCTTTCTTTTTTTATGCTTAAGTTCTATAATTTATTTGCTTCATTATTTGTCAAATAATTTGATACTATTATATATTTATTACATTTTCCATCCAATAATAGCTTCTCTTAGACATGTATTGGTATAACTTATGCCACTAATCGATTATCATGTGTTAATAACCTTGTTTGTTTGTATTTTGTAGCCAAGCCTGAAGCTAAGCTAAGCTAACATGCTAACAGACTTACTTTCTGCTCGTTATCCGTCCAGGACCACGTCTGAGCAGCTGAGTCCCGGTCCGGAACAGTCCTCCCATCCTCCCTATGGACGACATGTTGAGTTTGAAGAACCAAACCTCGTCCTGGGACCGTTTTATTCCCTTTATTCACTGTTATATGAGCAAGACGGTGAGACGGTCACCTTCTGCGCTAGTGTGACGCTGACCTCTGAACGGAGCGTGATGACGTCACGACACAGGCTGCGTTGATTGGCCAGGAATAAAATAAAAAAATTAAATTATATTATAAATTATAGGAAATATTATTGATGTATAGATAATTACATATTATATATACATACAAATAGATAAATTGAAAGTTTTGTTTCAACTTTTTTAAACACATTTTAACTGAAATAAATGTATAATAATATTGAAGATCTGTGGCTTCTATTTTAATAATACAAAATTACGATAAATTGTGTCAAAGTAAAGTGTTTAAAATAAACAAGTTGCTTTGGCTTGCAGTGAGAATGAGTTTTTTAAAAAAAAACATAATCACTTAAAAAAATATTTTTTATATATATATATAAAATCAATAATAAAAATAAAAATGTATAATTCTTATATAATAATCATTATAAAAAATTATCATTCTGCAGTTTTCAACCAAAATATTAGTCATTGTATTAGAAAATATTAAGTATAGTTAAAATGTAGAAAGACCTAAAAAAAATTAAAATAAATAAATATACATATTTACGTATTACAAATGTAGACCTCTGTTTTACTTTTTGGCGAAATAGAATTTCTGCATTTAATTAAATACATACTAAAAAGTCAGAAACATAGTTTAGACTTTATCATAATCAGACCCACACCATTTATATATACTTACTTACATCAAATTTTTTTTAAAGTATCTTAAAAACACACATTCATATAAAACATTAAAAACATAATTACCAATACAGTACAATGTCTGTGTTTTAAACAAGTTAGTGAATTGTTTACGGGGCAAATCCATCTGCAGTTACCTGGTTAATCCACTAGATGGAGTCAGAGGTCAAAATACCTTATTAACCCCATTTTAAATCACCTGACATTGTGTTTGAACTTTATTGCACCTTTTTGAAAAAAATATCAAATGGGGATTTAAATGCTTGTGTAACTTTTACTTCCAATGTTGTAGTTTATTAAATGTTTGCACAACAAAAGCTGCAGTTTGTGCATGTTACTTATAATAAACTTCAAAAACGTGGTTTCCTGTAAACTTCAAAATGTTTAAAAGAAAACTATATAAATATTTAAAATGCCCAATAAAAAATTAAAAAAACGGGTCAATCTTAAAATATGTGACCTTGTGGATAAAAAAACAGAATTTAAATTTGTAAAAATGTGTATAGGAAATAATTATGTACAATCAAATGTAAATAAATCGTTTATAGTGTAAAAAAAATGCAACAGGCAAAAACATTTGAATCATTTAATTTTGATCAGATTCAGACATATATATGACATTAAGTACGAGAACACATCCAAACAAATTGCAATTTTGAAAAACATGTAAAATAAATAATTGGGAATACAGCAGGAATTTAATAAAAATATTGATGCTAAAAATTCAAAATAAATACACAGTTGCATCTAAATCATTTTCTGACAACAAACTGCTCTGTGATTTAATTTAATTCGATCTGTATTGACTCTGCCTGGTTTAAATGTTATGGTAATGAAGAAACGTCCTGTCAACCATCGCTATGGGATCATTTTTCAAGGGGAAAGCCTTGCACAAAGGCTTATGGCGGTTGTTATTAAGATAGTGGAAGGTGGTGTGGTTCCCTTAAGATGGATCTCCTGCATAGAAAACAGAGATCCATCATCTACAAACCAGCTTTTCTAACATTTTAGCCCCTATTCATCCTAAAAGTCTATCCTTTCAATCAGAAATTCAACTTTTTTAGTGGGTAAAATACCCCTCATTTATATGACATGTTATGTATGCGTTTGTGGCACATGCGGAATATATATACTATTATTATTGTTGTAGCCATTATGCATAGGCCTACCCTTGAATGAGAATAGTATACAAATACACTTTATGTAAATGCATTTGTAATAGTACATAATAAAAATAATTAATAATTACACTTAAAGAAAAGCGTAGGTTTGTTTCTGTCAAAATAATCATTAAAGATATTATATTGAGACAATCTAAACTCTACCATTACTGGTTGAAAAGGTTTTACATAAAAGGAATCCTGATTTTTAAGATTTCCTAAATCTTTCAGCATTTCTGTAAAATGCGAAATGTTTTCTGACTAACTGCCTTGTTTTAGTGCAAATTATAGCTTGCATTTCTGATTAGCGGAAAGTAAAATAAAACCATTTTGATGACATTTACACAAACTCCCAAATCTACACTCCGATCCATAAAAAAAATCGATAAAAAAGTATGATTTTGACGGTAAAATTGCAGAAAAGTTCGCAAAAAATGGCATCAACGTCATCTTTCCCAGGCACGAAAACAGGAAATGTAGCCGCGGGAGCGCGCACGACGCCGCCCTGAAATATTCACAAGAGGGGAAAACCCTGGACGCCATCTTGATTCCACGGACTTCAGTCCTCATTCGAGACGGAAAGTTGCTTTACGTCATTCGACAGAAATTAATTCCCGCACTTGAGCTGAAGCGTCTCACTATTTAGATTACCGTGTTTTGGACGTGAAGTTCGGCACTATTTCGTGTAGTTTGACCTGTTTCGCTGAGAGCCCTAATGGCGCCTGGTCGCTGAAGCTCTCCAGTTGCGCCTTCCTCCCCTCGTAGCTCAAACCCCGCCCACAAATACTCAGAACCTGACGTCACCGCTAACCAACCGTCGCCCAGGGGAGGAAAAAAATGGAAAAAAACGTCACTTTTACCAGCAGGATTAAGGACAAATGTGAATTCCCTGCTACCGAACACAAAAAAATACAGCACGTAGGCCTCTTCACACGCTGCGAATGGAGTATCCGCTCATAAAAAAAGCACTCGAACAGAGATTTGAACGTCCTTTTCAGCCTCCGTCCTACAGTTTCCAACGAGCTGCTCGGAACAGAAACGTTGGTGCTGCGTTCCAGCGGCAGTGCGCATGCGCACGGGGTTGCGGTTTTGGGGTGGGGGAGGGTCGATGATGGAAGCCATGAAAACTACAGTGGAAACACAAGGAATGCTGAATATTATCAAAGGGACGCTGTGCACCCAGATTATACTAGAATTCTAATAACAAACAAACGTGTAAACATCTGAATAAAAATAATAAAGGCCAAAAATCCTCACATTGTTTGCTTGAGGTAGTGATGTAAAGTCTAAAACTCACCAGATGGTTAAGAAAATCAATGTATTTGTTTATTAATATTACCCTTGTAGTTGTAGTCAGGTTTACACTATGTAAATATTGTATTGTGTAAATATATACACATATGCTCTCATTATGCTGTTATTTTTTATAATAACATAATGTAATAGAAATCTTTGTATTTGTTTATTAATATTACGCCAGTAGTTGTAGTTAGGCTTACACTATGTAAATATTGTATTATGTGTAAATATATACACATATTCTTTATAATAACAATGTAATAAAACAGGACATCTATGTATTTGTTTATTAATATTACCCCAGCAGTTGTAGTTAGGCTTACACTATGTAAATATGGTATCATGCAAATATATATATATATATATATATATATATATATATATATATATATATATATATATTCATATATGCATCAATTTTATATAGTGCTTTTTTGGACACTCAAAGTCGCTTTACAGAATTAAGGGAATATTCTTTCACTCCACACTTAGTGGTGGTAAACTATTATTGTAGCCACAGCTGCCCTGGGGCAGACTGACAGAAGCGAGGCTGCCAAAGTGCACCATCAGCCCCTCCGACCACCACCAACACTCACTCACACACTACATTCATACTAGGCCACTGGAGTGACTGTCCCCCACTGTGTGTGTGTGTGTATATATATATATATATATTCAGCTTTTATATTTGAAATACTGTCACATCTTCATTGCGCTCCTTTTCCATTATGGCACACATTGGCTCTTTGAATATTTCACCTTCCTGACTGACAGGTTTACAAGCATTTAAAATGTCTTATTCTTATTTTTTGTGTGCATGTTTAAAATGATGGCTTAACTTGCGTCTATAAATTGCCCATTACCCTATTGTGATGGTTTTGTGTATCCGCTTTGATTAAGTGAAATGTATCCTGTCTAATTTAACGTTATAAACATGTTTCATGAACACCCATTTATGATGGAACTATCTTTACACTGTTTTTGATTCCATGTCTGTTATTCCAAAATAATTGTGACTGTCTCCTGGTTTTTATCCCTTCATAATATCAGTTTAATAAACCAAATGCTAATCTTGTATAAGAGGTTACATAACTGTCCAGCTCTCTCCTCTTCTTGGTTAGGATTTGGGAGCTTGATTTTTATCAAGCCACCATCAGGAATAAATGGCAGGGGTTTTTTTTTTTTTTGTGTGTGAAATTTGTCAGCTTTGTGTGACTTTGATCCCAACATAATGTGTAATAATATATAGATACTTTTTTTTTTTTTTACAACACAACTCTCAGAAAAACCACGAAATTATAAAATTCTATCAATTTAGAAAAAATGTTGCAAATAAAAGTAATTTAATTTTAAACACACCGTTGAAATCAATGATTTAACAATGTGTTGTTGTTTTTTTCACTATTTTCTTTCAATTAAAAATAAAAACAAACAAACAATATTGGCAGATAAGTGCATCAACAATATATCACATCAAACCATGAAATTTAAGAAAATAGGAAAACACAACCATTTCTGGGGAGGGAAAACTAATTTTATGATCACTGTTTATGAAATCCGCGGCAAAAGAAATTCTGATAATAAAACGTCATTTGAGATGAAGTAATTAAAAAGAGGTCTATTTAAATATTACTAGATTTCCATTTCTAATAAACCTAAATCAAAATACGATAATTAATGAAGTAGGCTTTAGTAAAAGTACAATAGTACAGTATTGGGCAGTAAGAATATGAATTGATCAGTTTAATCCGGAGCTAACGAAAGAAATAGAAAGCGTAGAGAAGGCGTGAACGCGCCCTAAGCGCAATCATGTGGTCCCTGTTACACCGGGTGTGTAACCCCGCAGCCTGTGGGGGTGGAGCCGGGGTTTAGTGACGTAAGGAGTGGGTAGGGGGCGGGGCCTTAGCAGTCCTGGCAGGGCCGCCATTTTTACACTGAGAGCAAAGACTGGGTCTGAGGGTCTAATTTCTACCAAGTCTCCACAGACCGGGGCTCATCGATAACGGTTCCCCACAGACCCTCTTTTGGCCGCTATCAGACGGAGGTGAGGGCCTTCCACCGCGGACAGCTCGCCCCAGAGGACCCGCTAGAGCACAGCCTTGCTCTGGATCCGCAGTGTGTGGACACAAGTATTGTTTTGGTTGTGGAAGGTGTGTGGAAAACGACGGGGGAGTCAGCCTGATTCCCACAGCCGCTCCTCGGACACCACAGAGTGGACTTGAACCGGTAAGAGCCCTTTCGGTGCCCGCACCGAACTCCGAACCGAGACGAAGTCAGTTTGTTGGCTTTGGTTAGCTCATCATGCTGTGGCTAACTGTAGCATCCGAGAGGAAACCTGCACCGTTACATTGAACTCTACTGCAGCTCCCTCTGTTTTCACTCTATTTCTGTTTCATTATTAAACTTTAAATTGGTTCAAGTATGTGTCAGCCTGCTGAGTGCAGCCCTCACAGACAGATAATGCTAACGCATGCTATTAGCACCTCCATTAGCTTCTCTTAGCCTAAACAAACTGCTTCGACTTCACGCTACGCTACAAAGTAAATGGTGAAACATGAGTGGTTGTTCATAGTGTTCAAACAGCTCGTTTAAATAAGGTCAAAGTGGGCTAGCGGCACAATTGTCGGAGGTAATGTAATGCTGGTCAACGTTAAGTCAACAACACAGAGCAGTGAGCTCTGCAGGGAGGGGGTCCAAAAATAAATAAAAATCTAATTTTTACTCAAAATGTGCTCATTTGACCCTCGCCTTTTCCTCTTTGTTAATTTAAAAAAAATAAATCTGTACTGAATTCAAAATCGTCTGAAATCAACTAAACGCCTGTAGAAGCCAACCCCCAGTCTCCCCGTGTCTGACTGTAGCCTTAAAAAAAAAAAAAACCTATGAAACGCATAAAAATCAACCTAATCTCTTGTAAACTATCACCAGGGGCGTTATTTACAGCATAGTGTGTATTGAAATCCCCGGGCTTTCTCTGTGCGGTGTTCAGGTGGATGTCGAGCCTGACACAGTGACACTGCGGGCCATGTTGCGCAGAGTTTCATCCGCTTTTGTGTAAATAATGTGACCTAATACAACGCAACCCGCTTATTTCCCCCCGTACGTTCACACTGGAGCGAGTGTATCGCCCCTGGTTCTTTGTATATATGCGCTTGTTCTGGGTTTAGTGCGAACCACACCGTCCCCAGCGTAAAAACAGTGAATTAAGCATGAGGGAATCATCTGTTTTAGTAGCTCTTAAGTGTCCCCCCCACTCCCCTTGATGTGCTGCTCTCATCTCCTCCATAGTTTTATTTCACCATATATTCAACAGAACACTAATAACTATATGCTCTGCGTTCGTCCAAGAACCAGTCCATCCTTACAAGGCCCTTCGGGGCAGTGATAACCCTTTATATAGGCAGGGGGGTCATATACAAACTGTCTCCCTGAGGATTTTTTTTAGCAAGTTTTGAGTCCCAAGTGGTCTTTTAAATGCAGATTTGTGACATAATGCTACATTTAAAGCATTGAGGAACATGTTGAAATAGGTGCGAACACAATTGCTGTGAGTTAAGTTTGGCAATGTCAACGAGCATTAATACAATAAATCTAGGATACATACTCTATACTTCCATGGTATAGGGTTAAATGTTTACTTTTTTTTTTTAATAAGAAGTTGTCTCTCTTGTGATATTAGGAGTATTTCCTAGACAGTTAAGATTTGGTTGTCTTTGAAAATATGAGAAACCGTTGTAGTATAATTTGAGTTCCAGTTTAGATATTGTAGACTGAAGATTGAACCATAAACTCTGCATTTCCTTTCACATTCATGCAGTGATTCCTTTACAATGAAAACAAACCTTGTTTTCATTGTAAAGGAAACAACAAACCTTGTTTTCAATGTCACAAATACATTTAATTACATGAGCAGCTCTAGACAGAATCAATGCTACATTGACAAATTCATCCTATAAGTCAACATTCATCTTTACCTTTGTTAGGAACCACTACATTTAATAACTGGGATTGTCAAGATGTATCATTCAGACTGGAATGAAAACATTCTCTATCTGCTGTTTGTGTGTACACTGTACAACTACTCATTTGGTTGGACGCAGTTAAATGTAGCAGAACTTCCTGGGCATTAAATCAAACAATTCAGAGTCAACAGCAGTAAAAAGGGATTACTGCTTATTTGACTGCTAGTTTAGGGTTTGAGAATCATTACTACACACATCTGGGATTTGTACCTTGATGGTGTGATGACTGTTTTAGGTGGAGGTGAGAGCAGCTTTGAGGTGGACATTACAGTGCCACGACACAATAGATAGAGGTCAATGCATGATGAAGAGACGCATGGGCTAAAGGCTGATGTAGTAAAAATTCAGTGTTCCACACAACTGGTTGGAGATCGGGTTCTTGCCTTGGTTTGTAACGTCATTAGTGGTTCAGGACCAGGGTGGACCGGGTTCAAGTGCTGCAGGCGTGGGGGAGGGGACGATCCGCACTGGACCAACGCTGTTTCCTCCATACCTCAGTCTGTGTGTGTTTAATTTTTTACACAATCACAGGCATTTAACGTGTGTGATTTGACGCGACATGGTCTGTTTCGATTATAGGCATTTCTTTGTCGGTTTACGTGCTAATATAATGCATCGTGTGTAATTGGTGTGATTGTGATAGAGCAGCGGTGTCTGATCGGGCTAAACTGCTCACCCAGGCCTCGTTAATCCACTGCTCTGTTAAGTAGCTCATCCTGTTAGCCGCTAGCTGTTAGCTTCGGTGGTTTTTGCTTTTATTATTATCAAGTTTAAACGTCAAAATTATCAAAGTCGCCATTTCTACCCAGGTCACGTTCAATGTGTCGACCTGGCCTCACAAATGGAGCGTTAGCGTTACGTTTTAAAACAGGCTAACGTTAGCCGCTTAGCTCCGTCTGCCGCCGCCGACATCCACACAAATCCTCCCGGTAACAACACGGAGACTGTACCGAGTCATACTGGAGGTGGAGGAGTGTGTGACAGAGGCACTGAGTGCTCGCTTTGTGGGGGTTTCTTCCCGTTAGAGGCTCTCCGGGCTACACGGCTGTCTCTCTCCGTCCCCAGAAAAGGCGCTTTTGAAAATGGCGACCGCAGCGGATTCTGTGTGTGAACAACAGCTCGGAGCCTCCACACCCCTACCGGCCGGACTGACTGCTTTAACTGCAGCCACAGCCCCCACACACTAACACACAATAACCAGGGCTGATTTAGTGAGCCACCACAATGCGTCACAGCTCACTTTTCAAGCTCATGTGTGATACAGTGGATCTAATCACAGATTATCAACACTAAAGCACATGTAATATCATTAAGCCTCTGCTTCCTGGCCTTTTCTTTTTTTTCCCTCATGTATTCCCTGAGCATTTGTGTAATACCTTACCGTTTGTCCTAACCATAACATCAGTCCCCTGTTTATTGTGTATATGCATCATGTCCTGTGCCTAGATCAACACCAAATGGATATTTAAGCCATTCATGTTTTTATTTCTGAGGTTTTTAACCATTTTACAGTTGTATAACCTCTAGATGTTCACAAACAAAACATTGGCTGTGGTCGAAATGTCTCACTCCGTACTATGCACTACAAACTTGACGAGTAAACGCTGTCTACTATATACTATTAGTATGATCAGGATGACGACCGTTCCCACTGATGCCCAACATGCATTTGGAATCTACGATGACAAAAACCTGAATCATACTGAGGCTAAATATCTCTGTTGATCCTCCTCCAGTTCTGAAAACTTTTTAAACAAGAAAGTGACCAAATATAACCAACATGTGCTCATTTGATCCATAAAACCCCTGTAAACGCATTACATGCTGACATTTCAGAGATTTTCAGAGACCCTCCATTGTGCTACGGACCAAACTTCTGGGTAACTTCAGAACAAGAGCCCTACTTACAAAAGAGTTAAAAACTGATGGAAGACAAGAAGAGATACTTTTGTTTTGAAAAGAGGATGTTTGATTTTTAGCTTGAAGCCGGACCCAGGACCATTTTACATTCCGCTCACAATGCATCATGGGGTGGATGAGTATGACTAGCATGCTCACTGTGCATAATTAAAACAATATCCACAAATTTCATACGCAATCTTTTCATACTATCTAATGTGTAAACGACTACATATGCGATTTCAAACACAGCCATTGTATGTTCTCCTTAAGTATGCGTAGTGCGTTCAAAGCCTAAAATCTGTCCCACAAAAAGATTTAGCTAAAAAACAAAAGTTAAATAAAATAAAGTGAAATGCCAGGCATTTAAGCGAGTGATTTGCATTTTAATTGATTGTAGTCATTATTTACATTAATATGTAATAAAATGGCACAATCAATGGTTACAAAAACAGTTTCGATCTGGCCTGAAAAAATGGGCCTTGTGACTCTGAACTAAAATGCATTTGTCACCTCGACCTTGATGCGACTTACCTTGGTAAACGATTTTAATGCAAAAACTAAAATACATAATTAAAACAAAGAATATGTGTGGTTTGTTTTTGTTTTAATAATATGAACACACTTAGCTGCCTGCACATTGTCACGAAAGCTGTCCTATAAACAGTGAACACAATTACCATTTACTGTTTATGGTATTTGGTCAAGTTAATAGCAATCAACCAGACCTGCTCCAAGTTTTTATCTTTACGTTCAGCTGTATTTATAAATCCTGTCATGTATATTGTGAACAATAGACATGCTCTTTTCTTCCCTTTTCCCTGACGTGTGTAGAATGGACCTTGAAAGGTGAATGATAATGATGTAGATTTGATGTTTACAGAAACCAGTAAAAAAGACTAAGAACACCAGCTCATGTAAACACAGTTTGGACCTAAATGCTGAAGTTTTTTAGGCTAAGATTTTAGTGGGAACTTACAAGACTGAATTGGTGAATAATTAACACCAACAATGATATTGTGGAGTGAAGCGCATTAAACGGTGCTGCCATGGTTGTGTTTTTCAGCTGAGTCTCACAGCTGTCTGTTCCTCTGCTTTACCCGGTGGGATGAACTTTGGGGCTTTGTCCAGCTCCAATGTTTACAATGAAGAAAAGCAGAAAAAAGATAGTTTTAAACTTTGCTGAGGCCTAAAACCACATCTGTAAAGGTTTTTGTAAGAGTAAAACATATATAAATCACAGGAAATAAGTCGTATTAATGCGTTTATTGTCGTCAGTTGTTTCATTGTTAATAAATCCTCGGGGAAAAACACGTCAGTTTATGTATCCAAAGTGTCGTCGCTGACTAATCAGATCCAACCTGTGACCATCTTCCTTTGACTATAAATGATTTTAATGGTAAACGGCATAGGAGCTGGTCTGTAGAGGGTTTATTTGTAGCAAAGACTAATTAGCCACATTAGGACCATCACCACACAGTGCAGAAATTCCCAGGCCATCTGGCTCGCCCTTGTAAAAGTAGCAGAGAACTCTGTTTAAATACTGACTCACATAGCCCAAGCTGAACAGGTAGCGCTAAATACCTGACCATCTCTCCCAGTGCCTGGTAGCTGTTTGTAAGTGGCCACGTTTACATGGGAGCTTTAATTCCTCTTTAAAGCAGAATAAAAGTTAATTCCTCTTTAACCTAACCTAAACACATAATTCCTTATGCTAATTTAATTCCGAATTAAACTTAAATATGAATTTAGTGGCTGGTTTATTCCGAATTAAATAATTCCTCTTTCTTGTAAACACTTGATTCTGCTTCAAGATCATTTCGGTCGTTCTGCGCATGTGCGACTTGCTGCGATGATGTGCTGGTGACGACATAATACAAGATGGCGGCGGCCCGGACTAGAGCCGGCACCATTTATTAAGAGCCTTAAAAGACATGGATATAATGAAAAGAGTGGATGGACGGAGGCAAAAACATGCTATAGTTGCACGATACCCACGGTGCCAAATTGTAACGGTTCCTACTATACTAGAAATTCTACACGACGCTACTACCGTGGATTACGATACCACCGGTGCCAGTTTCCGCTACATAACGGCTGCCTCTACTCTCCTCCCGGCTTATCACTGCACAGTCTAAGCTCCGCACGCTGGGTCCGCCTGTCTGTAGCTGAGTGGCTGTTTGTGTGTTTCTGACGGCAGAAATAACTCCATGAAGACAGCTCCGCTTCGACAGAAACTCGCTTCAAAACAAACAAGAAGCTAAATTTCTGTCTCGCCTGGACGCGTGCACAGCTTACAAACACAAGACAACACATGGCAGAAGCACCGGGCCCGAGCGGCCAGTCTGTCGCGGCGGCGTCGTTGTCAGTGGCGTCACTAATTTTGCTCAAAAAACCAAACTCCTCAAGTCCCATTTGGAACTATTTTGGCTTTAAACGAGGCAGAGACGGTTAAGCAATAGGAGATCCACTGTGCAGGCGCTGTCACCAGCTATAGGAGGGAACACTATTTTTTTGTTTTTCCGCACGGACTCAGAGCGATCTTTTTTTATTTATTTTTTTATTTACAGAGATATTTACAATGTACAAACATTAATTACAAATTATATACATACAAAGGAGGGATCACATCCAATCTCATAAAACACCAGTGACGTCACCCAGAAAATGCATACAAATATAGTTTTCACAAGGAATCAGTTCTTGTTTATTGTATTTTATTCTCTATGGTTTAATATGTTGGAGAAGAAGCATTATTGTCTGATAGTTTTTTTTTTTTTTTTTAAAGACTTGAATTTGTTATCTAAGTTGATTTATATTCGTTAAACATGAATTAATTTGCAAAGAAAACTGAATGATTTTTATATAAATTTTAACTTCATTTATTAGTTTGTTTATTGTGTGTGTGTATGTATATATATATATATATATATATATATATATATATATAGTTGAAACATTCCCTTTTCTGCACAATAACATGGATTATTCTTATCTTTGATACATGGATTAAGTAAATAGATCCAATGATGGGTATCTTGCGTGCACTGCGCCCCTGTTTGTGCTTCACTTTTACTTGTTACCCGTGAGCAGATCTGATGTTGACATTAACGGTTGTTTGTTAATAAAATCAGTGTTTACCACTAAAGCAAACATACATGTCATTTCTTTGAGAGAAAAAAAATTGTTTTTCACTGTTGGGTTGGACTCGGAAGAAAAAATGCGCCCCGATCCGCACTCTAACTGTGACACGGTTATTTATTTACTCTCCATTCATGTTAACTGCAAGACCTGTGCACATGCCTCTGCGTACATCTGAAGAAGCAAACAGTAGATTAGTCCACTGTGCTTGTCTCCAAGTTGTCTTTTTGTCGTTCTTTTTTATTTCCAGGTTATTGGGACGACTCTCCAAGCCATCGTGAATGCGCACTAGTGTCATTTGACTCCACATTTGTAGAACTAGGCAGGAAAATCAGATTCTGAAAAGCAGTACAAAATGTATCACACAATCTTTTCAAGGCAATAGATAGAAATTTGTGTTGACTCATTATTTGGTTTCGAGCGCTTCATCACCCATTAGCATTAAAAAAATGAATGTTTATTTTTCTCAAATCCTACACTATTCTCCTTTAAGTATATAGTATTGTTTAGTATCGGGATATATTGCACAGTGACATGCAAATTGTGTATCGTATTGTCATGGCAATCCACACCCCTAAAACAGACGGAGATGCACCAAAGCTTAAAAAGGCCAAAAACTGAAAGCAAGTTATACTTTTCTTTCTGTTTCTTTAATAGTCTAACATAAGTAGTGTTTGTGTAATTGACGTATTGATCAGGCAGATAAACTTCACACACACTCTACAGCTTCCTCTGACTTGACTTTAGTTTTCAGCTCTTCCGTCTCCAGACGTCTCGCGCTGCCTTCAGAATCAGTCACTCCTCTGTGCCAGTGCACCGTGTCTTTATCACACGGGACTAAGCTGCAGAGCAGTGGTCTCTGGTGGTCCCAGACACCCCCACCCCCCAGAGGACTGTAGACAAAAGCCGCCCTGGCTCACAGTCACATTGGCGTCCCAGCTGGGGCTCAGGTGACCTGTTTTTGTGCTGCTAGCTGGGCCGTAACAGATCCCTGACTGACAGGTGGCTACAGCTTCCTGTTCCTGTTGCTGCTGCTGCTGCAGCTTCACTTTGGTTACAGACAGCAGCACTTATGGATCACAGCCCAGAAACAGGGGTGGGGGGTGTGTCATTGATGCTGCTGATGTAACCACGCCACGATCACGGCGTCACATTGATCGCTGGTCTATTGGGACCTGCTTTCTGCTGAGTCACTGTTCTTTTTTTTAATCTGCAGGGGTGTCAAACTCATTTTAGTTCAGGGGCCAAATACAGATCAGTTTGAGCTTAAGTGGGCCACAGATTTTAGATTTTTGCACTTCCATTGTGAATTTGGAGAAACTTTGTGGAATAATTTGAAAAAAATTTGCCAAATTTTGGAAAACTTGAGATTTCTTTCAACAATTAGAGATTAAAAAATACTTCCTTTTTGTGATATAAAAACTGGAAAACTAAACTTTGCAGATATTATGGATTTTAATAGAATTTTAGTGTCTGGAAGGGCTGAGATCTCTACAACTGAATAATTTGGTCATTTACAAAATGTTTCATGTTTTTTTTTTCTACCAATTTTACATTCTGATTTTGATGCTCTAAAGGGCTGGATTTTGCCCCCAGGCCTTGAGTTTGACGTGTGTTTTTATCACACACAGACAGCTCATATTTTTAGTTAGCTGTACATTGAGCCTGTAATTACGTACACGCTGCATGTGTTTCCTGCTGTTTTTAGTCTTTAATCAGGATGACACTGCATCTAACATGGGTTTCACTATAACAAATGCAGACGGTGGCTTTGTTTGACATTCTGAGAGTTGATATGCAGAACAAAGTAGCCTCAATGAGTACTTTTTTGAGTATATTTCTAAATCAGTATTTTTTCTTGTACTTAGGTACATTTTAAAAGATGTAAAGTAATTTGTTACATTTCTACTGAGTCAATCATTTAAAAAAAAAAAAAAGGCCCCTTAAACCACAGTACTGTACAGATTTTCAGTCAGCAGTTTATGAATTAAGGCACATTGAACATAATCCATATGTTCTTTGTCGTGCCATTTCTGATCAACGCTACTTTCTTTAGTTCAGGTTGTTGTTTATTATGTTGTTACCCACATGGCACATTTTGCGTGGCACTGTTTTAGAGTTGTAGCTATACTTAGAGCCTAAGAATAATTTTTTTTATTTTGTATTAAATTCATTGGTGTAATTTCATTTAAAAAAAAGAATTGTACATTTTGATAAACTTTTTATTTCATACAGATGCCTTTGTGGAAAATACATTAAGTTTCAATTGTGCAAGATTTGGTCTCATCATTTTTCGGTTTATACATGAGATGTTTACTGTATGCAAGAGAACCGTGGCAAGATTTATTACCAAAAATGAATGTGGGGGAAAGTAACTAGTAACTTTTACTTTCAGTAGCGAGTACTATTTAATTGATTCATTTTTTTTACTTTTACTTGAGTATTTTATGTGTGATTTACTTGTGCTTGAGTACAATTTTCATAAAGTAACAGTACTTCTACTTGAGTAGGATTTAACAGTACTCTTACACCTCTGTTGATATGATATTAAAACTGGAGGAGTTGGTTGTATTTGACTATAAGAGTCTGATCTGTGGGTTTATAAGCAGCAGCAGCAGCAGTGAGAGGGAGATGGAGATATGGAGCCCTGGGGGTTTCTCTGAATACAGGAGGGCTGCCCTGGCTCTGGTTCTGGCTCTGCTGCCAGATCCTGTTTCTTCTTCTGTAGACTACGGTACTCTCACCTTCACTGACTAGACTGAAAACAGTTTACAGTGTTAGGGATTTAGTGCCACTTTTCATATTTTTTTGTTGTTGTACTTTCTCAGCAAATCAAAGCATGCACAACTAGTTCATTTTTTTAATTTGACACAAAGTCCTCCACACTCAGCTTTAAGGTTGAGGTCTTACAGGGTGGATTCTGAAGCAGGTAGCTGTTTCATTCTTGAATGACAGTAACGTAACATAAGCCGTCGCTGTAGCAGACTTTATTTACATAGGCTGTAACACAAAGTGGTTTACGTAGTTAAGGAGCACAGTACCACTTGCCTTTAAGACAAACAAACAGCAAAATACCAAAATAATAGTAAAGAAATGAACAAAAATGTGTGTAAGAATTAGAATCCTTTTTATATTTTTTTGTAGTAGCTTTTAAAAAGCAGAGTTAAAACAAAACATAGTGACATAGTAATAATAGTAAAGAAATCAATAAAAATGTGTGTAAGAATCCTAACTACATGGATTATTTTTTAAAATGTAGTGGCTTTTAAAAGCAGAGTTAAAAACAAATCAAAACACAGTGACTTTATTAAACCTTCCAATGTAAATCCTGCCTCATGCTGGCAGTGGCTGATTAGCTTAAGCACGTATAGAATGTTGATGCAGACGGTGTAATTACGTTAGCTGATAAAATGAACACCTTACCCAGTATCAACAACATACTTTTACCTCATTAGCCAAAGGCCGGCAAGTGCTTTTTCCTTTTTTATTGCCCAAAATACATCTTCTGTCTGGGATTTGATTCTTTACACTTTTGTTTATAATCTCTGTATTATTAATAATAATATATTTTATATTTTAACAGGGGAACCAGATTGAGATTGAATTTAATTTGATTTTGGCAGTATTCAGAAAACAAAAAGCAGAACAAACAACTTTTACACACCCCACCCCATCACAAAAACAAAACAAGCTCTCTAGATAATTTGACAAAAAAATAAAATAAAACTAATACTAATATCACTATTTTTACAATACACATTTAATATATATTCCACACAGTTTTTTTATATATATATATATAAAATACAGTTCAGACATACACACACACATATATATTAATACATACAGATGCACTTTTTAATATACACCACTATGCAAATTTCATCAATTGAATTTTAAATAATGTAAAAATATTGAGTGGCAGTATTTAAATTCATAATGTACTCTATCACAATATATACCTTTTATTATGTTTGAGTAGTTGCTTTTCTTTCTTATAAACAATATATGATTTAAAAAGCTTTTTAAAATGGTTTATGTTGCTACTTTGTCTGATTTTTATCCTGTAGCTAGTTCCATAGTTTAACCCTTGCTATAGTTTTATACTCGTCTGTTTCAGAGTTGTTCTGGCATATTGCATCTTAAATTATATTCCCCTTCTCTCTCTAAAAAGTGCATCTTTGCTTGCTTAATGTATCATTTGGACCGTTTTGATTAATAATTTTTGTACAAGTGAGTGCTGTTCAAGGTAGTCGGCTCGGCAGCTCACAGAATAAGTTAGAGTTGATAGACGATGATGAAATGTTCTGAGAATTAAATAACACACATGTAAGTCTTGCCTAAAGCAGTAAGACATCGTGGTTTTGTTTTCCACGTTCCAGCAGCTGGACATTCATCACATCTTTCCGTTGCTCTGTTTACATTTTCCCTTTGTGTTTCTCTCTCACTGTAACATTTACCCTTGCTAGTCCTTGCAGTCAGATGAGGAATTGGGCGTGCAGCTACACATTTCCTATTGTGGCAACGGAAAGTGCTGGGTGGGCGCTCGTATCGATACATGACCTCACCTTCAGAGCGAGGGTGCTGGCAGCCACGGGCTGATTTGTGAAGGATCAGCCAGATGCAGCGTGTCCCACGGTGGGCACCATGGGAATAAAAAAAAGGAAAAAGGAGGCCAGGCCTGCATTCCATCTGGGTCATACTTCCTGTGTGTGTGCATGTGAGTGTGTTTGTCAAAGCTGTTTGGACTTTATCACATTTCATAGCTGAGTCACTGCAGAAAGGCCTGGAGTCGCATCATGGCCGAAGGATTCAGATGCAATCCCTCAATGTGTCCCACTCTCGTCTCCCCTCAGAACAGGCAGAGAAACCTGCAGAGATTCATAATATGTTATGGTTTCATTTATTCAGACAACTGTTCTTCAGGAAATTTACTTTGATCTCCTGACATGTGTCCACTGTCAACCTCCAGTCTTCTTCACAGGCGTATGCTGATCACTTTAATTTGTCCTTCAAATCCAGCAAAGAAGACAGTTGGCAGTGGAAACAAATCAGGAGTTCGAAGTAAAGTTCCTGAGAAACAGTTGTCTGATTAAATGAAATTATAACATATTCATGAAAAAAAATTCCTGAAATTATTACACGGAAGTCATGGGAACATCAATGGGATCAGCAGATGCCTCTGAGGGAGACTGGCAGTTTAAAGTTAAAACATGTCAGGAGATCAAAGTAAAGTGCCTGAAAAACAGTTGTCTGAATAAATGAAACCTGAGCACTCATGTCAAACTCAAGGCCCGGGGGCCAAATCCGGCCCTTTTGAGCATCCAATTCGGCCCGCAAAGATGACAGTGAAAACATGAATCATTGTGTAAATGAAACTCATCAATTTTTTCAGGTGCTCACAGTTTTCCTGATGCTTATACTGCAGGATTACAGTTGTTTTTAAGGTTAAACTGTTGAAAAAAACCCTACATTTTTACAAAACCCTTCAATTTTCCTCAAATTATGAGATAGTGTGTCCTTAATAGAAAATTAGTCACAAAATCTAGGAAATCAGTTATTGCTTGGATATGGTCGGTTTCATACATGTTTTATGTTTATGTAGAAGTGCAAACTAGGGCACAATAATGTTGAAACAACTTGTTTTCTTGCATAAAAACTGGCCCACTTGAGATCAAACTGCTCCGTATTTGGCAGCTGAACTAAAAAGAGTTTGACACCCCTGCCTTAACATATTATTCAAAAAAAAATCATTTCCAGCAAGATTCTTTTTGTCGTCTTTTTGAATAAAAGGTGGATTTTCTGAGGAACAGTTGTCCGAATAAATGAAACCTTAACATATTATAAGACAAAAAATAACTTGGTGGAATGACTGCAGACTTTGAGCTGAGTGAGAACAGGAGCGAGGGAGGGAGGCTGTGCTCTGGTTTGGGTTTTCCCTGCATGGCTGATGATAGTCGTGCAGCTCCGTCTTTAAGGGAGGGGGCGCTGCGTTGCTTTCCCCTCACTCGCACAATGACGTGACTGTGTCCCCTGGCAGGAAGAGACCTACGCCGTGTGTGTGTGCGCTCCACTCTGCCACCCACGGTCCACATAGGTCTACACTGTGTTGGCATCACCTCCACCCACTCACCCACCCACCCACACTCCCAACAGAGAAGGTGGAGGTGATTCAAAAATCACCCAAAAATACTACAACGTGAGTGAACATCGAAATGATTTTTCAGCCATGCCGTGTCGTATTGTTACACATTCTGCGTTTCCCGCTCATCTTTTCCTGTGTGCGTTCCCATGACAGCTGTAGCCTCAGCGTAGCGCTGCCTTTAAAAGGTCTGCTGTGCCTGGCTCTGTTGTAGTCGACACTCCCCTTCCCCTCAGCCCCTGCGTTACTGTTTCAGGTTTATTTAGGAAGTTCAGAGAGGAGGGAGAGAAATCCGGCTGGGCGGGGTGACTGGGCACAGGATGGAGAAGAGGAGGGTGTGTGTGTGTGTTTTCTCCTTTGCTGTTACTCCAGGGTGATAGACCGCTCCTCTAAAGGAAGTGGGAGGAGCCAGTAGAGGCAGCCTCAGTGAAGCTCAGATTTAGTCAGGAATGCTGCTGTAATGTACTTGTTTTCCTCCTCTGCCCCCCTCCGCTCCCTCCTTGCACGTCTTTTGTCAGATTTGACTGCGTCTGGCTGCAGAGCAGTGCACATATGTCTGGAAGGACGAGCAAGCGCTAATCTCTGTTCGTATGAGTTGAGATGGGATGGTGTGGGGGGTGGGGGGGTTATAAATGAGAACGTGAGCTGTCGTGTGCATTCCTGAGTAGTGATGGCAGGATTCAGAGGAGGGAACAAACAGGCTGTTTTACCAAAGCTCAAACATGCCGGGCCTCAGATCACACACGAAGGGAGGGAGTACTTTGTTGGCAAAGCGCCCTGTTGTTGAAAGAAATTGTTCTGGTGACATGAGCAGCCTATAATGGTAGTAAAATAAAATAAAAAAAACACAAGGAGATCCTAAATTTCAGTCAGGCTTTCGTTCTCATCACACTCTTATCAAAATGATCAATGGTATAAGGTTGAACACTGATTCAGGAAAAGTGTCTGTTCTCATTCTATTGGATCGAAGTGCTGCATTTGACACTGTAGATCATACTATTTTGTTGCACAGATTGCAAAGATGGGTTGGACTAAATGGAAAAGTAATGCAATGGTTTAAAGCCTGGTGGATTGAAGTTATTTTGTAAACATTGGAAACTTTGAATCTGACAGATTACCAATGTCCTGTGGGGTTCCTCAGGGCTCTGTTCTTGGACCTCTTCTGTTTAGCCTTTATATGCTTCCTTTAGGACAAATTTTACAGAACTGTAAGGTTGATTATCAGAGCTACGCAGATGACACACAACTATATCTATCACTGAACCCAGATGACTATGGTCCTATAGAGATGTTGTGTGACTGCTTAGAAAAAGTAAACTGTTGGATGAGTAAGAACTTCCTTCAACTAAACCATGACAAGATGGAGGTGATTGTCTTTGGTAACAAGTAAAAGAGGACTGCTGTCAGCAAGTATCTGAGCCTGGATTTTTAAAAGCTAAAGACCAAGTCAAAAACCTTGGTGTTCTGATTGACTCAGATCTGACATTCAGCAGTCAGATCAAATCTATCACAAAAACAGCTTCTACCACCTAAAGAACATCTCCAGATTGAAAGGTTTAATGACTCAGAAAGATCAGGAGAAACTGGTCCATGCTTTTATTTCCAGCAGACTGGACTATTGTAATGGTTTTCATCAAACATCTACAGCTGGTTCAGAACGTTGCAGCTCAGGTCTGAACCAGAACAAAGAGGTCAGAACACATTACTCCAGTTTTAAAGTCTTTACACTGGCTCCCAGTCAGCCTCAGAATATACTTTAAAGTTCTGCTGCTGGTGTATAAATCTGTGAATGGGTTTGGTCCAGAATACATCAGTGACATGTTAGTCAGGTATGAACCCAGCAGGTCTCTCAGATCTATAGACACAGGTCAGATAGTGGAGCCCAGAGCTCACAGTAAACATGGTGATGCTGCTTTTAGTTGTTATGCTGCAAAGAAGTGGAACAAACTGCAGCAGAGCTGAAGTCAGCAACACGTGAACATTTTTAAGTCGAAGTTAAAGGCACTTTTTTTCTCTACTGTGTATGACTGAGAGATTTTTGGTCATATTGTTGATTTAATGTGTTTGTTGATGATTTAATATGTTTTTACTGATGATTTTAAATGTTTTGTTGCGGACTTTAATGTTTTTATTGATTTTAAGGTGTTGTTTGTTGCACTTTTTGATCATGTAAAGCAGTGATTCTCAAATGGTGGGTCAGGACCCAAAAGTGGGTCGCGGACCTGTACTGGGTGGGTCGTGGAAAGCTTGCAAAAAAAAAAAAATACTCAATGTCATTTTGGACTTGTCTTTTATTTTGAAAGAAACTTTTCTTTTAACAGGCATGCTGTGAAAACCATGTTGCACAGCAAAATATATAGATTTATGTTTTAATAAAGATTATATTTGCCTGTTTTCAACAGCTATCTTTGAAAAAAATTAAATATGGATGGTTGAATTAAAAACAAAATGCAAAAAGTGGGTCGCGATTTGATGACCAAAGCAAAATGTGGGTCCCAGGGTGAGACGAGTTGAGAACCCCTGATGTAAAGCACATTGAGTTGCCTTGTGTTTGAATGCGTTATACAAATTCATTTTCCTTGCCTTGCCTATAAAAAATGACATCACACATGTGAAGTGATTAGTTTCATCCCGATGGCAAGTTAGAATGTTTACAGTAGTTTATTTTTTATCAAACAAGTGCCTTCAGCTTGTGTTTGGTTTGTCTCTTCGCTTTAATTGGCTCCAGAGACTCTTTTAGCTGACTAGCTAAATTAAGATAATCTACAAAACAACTGAAAAAGAATTGTGAATAAAACAAAAAAATGTTAAAATGTTAATTTTTGGATTTTTAAATGTATTAGAAATAGTTTTAAAGTTTTTTTTTTTTTTTTTTTTTTTTGTAAAATCTGAAAAATTTGAAACATTATGTTAAAGTTTCATTTATTCAGACTTTTTTCAGGAATTTTACTTTGTATCAAAGAAGCCATCAAACTCTTCTCCAGAGACCATTGGGCGACAGGGGGTGTGGCCAGAAAGAACTCATACGGACAAATCAAAGTGATCAGTAGATGCCTCTGTGGAAGACTGACACTTGGCAGTAGATCAAAGTATATTTCCTGAAAAAATTAATAAATGAAACCGTTACATATTATTTAAAAAAAGTAAAAAAACAAACTGAAATTACTACTGACTTAACTCTGGCTTTTGTTTTGATAGGGAGGAGCTCAAAGTAGAGCAGTTTCTCTCCTGTGTGCCTTTTGATGATGCCCCCTAATGCTCTTCTGAATGTATCCCAGGCATAGTTAATTAGGATGAGACTCTCAGGCTCCTTAGAGCGATAACGTCTAGAAATGACTAAAGAGAGTCACCGCTTGTGTTTTAAATTAAATTAGTCACTTATACATGGTCGAAGCTGGGCCAGGAAATTGGTGCTGGCTGATATTTCGGGTTTCAAAATAAAAGCTATTGAGCAAAAAAAACATGTTAGCCTGGTATCTGAGGAACAAATTATGTTTAAGATTTGAAATATTGGCCTAAGACCTAACACAAATCACATAAATTCAACCACTGGAGAGTCCCAGTTTTCAAATTGATCATCATTGATCAACCGTGTGCACGTATACGTACACTTTAAGTTACTCAGCCGTCAGCGACAGGACGTTGGCCGTCATGTTCCAGTGATTTATAACGGTATCCCTGATAGGGTTTCCCTCACTGAGACCTGCTGGTGAAATGCATCTTCACCGGAGAAGTATCATACGTGTGTGTGCGCATGTGCACGCACACTCATCCCCTGCTGTCATGCAGGGACATGTTTTCAATGTGAAACCGTGCACACACACTCACACACACACGTACACACAGTTGTCACTGAGCATGCGTTCATCCTAGTTTAGATGTGAGCCTTTGTCTGTCTTCAGCGTTTGCGACCTCCAGCCTGTTTGGTCCCAGCATCTGTCCCTCCCTCTAATCCTGTTCATCAACAGGACAGCCACACTCGTCTGGACTCTCATCATCATTATCATCATCACACACAGCCTCAGTGTTACTATAGAGCGAATGTTACTAGTACAGAAGTTACCTAAAGCAGTCAATAATTCATTGCTGTAGTACTATTCTACAACCGAGGCACTCCAGTGGAGAAAAAATTAGTTTGTTGTGCGATCCGATCACTGTGTGTTGTATGTGTCCTTGCTGCTCCGTGCTGACCATGTGTGTGAGAACAGAGCAGCAGTCACTAGTCGAGCGAGGAAAAAATGGCCTCTGTGTTGCATTTTTGTCTCTCCTTCTTTCATGGCGGCGGCTGCAGCCGTCTGCTGGGTGTTCTCTTGCTCCCCTTTGTGGGAGATCCCTCACAGTGCAACCTGCTGCAGTGTGTGTGTTCGTGTGTGTGTGTGTGTGTGTGTGTGTGTGTGTGATGGTCTATGCAGCATCTCGCTGTGTGATAGTGTGTCCTCTTCACTCAATAACTAACTGCAGCTCGGTAGTTGGAAAAAAGCGCCGCTCACTCACAGATCATTTGAGTTTCTTAAAGTATGAATCACACTGTGATGTTTGTTGGAAAAACTCTGGTTTCTTTGTGGTGTTTACTTTGAGTTTCACCCCCTGCTTCCTTCCCTTTTCCTTCCTCATGGATGTCAAACTCTAGAAGTAACAGAGCAGCAGCAGAGGGAGGTGTTTACTCTCCTCCAGGAGTTCTCATAGGCATGTTCCAATAAAACTTTGATGAATGGTAATAAACCGCATTCCATTAACTCCAAAGTACTAATACCCATACAGACCTGTGTCTTTCTCCTGCAATTTCTGTAACTTTTTTACTCTTTAATGCTGTGGTTCTCAACCTTTTGAGCCTGTGACCCCCAAAATAAAGGCCCCAGAAACCAGGGACCCCCACTGTAGCTGAAGGTGGTTGAACACAGACATGAACATTGAAAAACAGTCATGTGGAGACAGGGTCATCTATAGGGGGAATAATGGGGAGTGATTTTGCGGTCCATCCATAAAGTCAGCAAAATGATGGTCCATTGTTCTATTAATATGTGATAACCACATTTATTTATTCATCTGAATAATATCCACTGTTATCCAGGAAGTTTATTATTTGGTTCATAGTGCAGTATATAGTCATCTTAATGACATAAATCCTAGTTTTAATCAGAAATAAAATGGGTTAAAGGTGACCAAAAATGTTGGAAAAGGTGCTGAAATGGGATTTTAAAAACCACAGAAATTGGTTAAAAGTTGCAAAGTAGAGTGGGCAAAAAATGACAAAAAAAAGTGGTAAAAAGGGTTCAAAGTGTCAATATTGGCTTAAAAGTAGCAGAAGCAAGTTGGAACAATTAGTTTAAACTGGCAAATAATGGGCATGACAAATGGCGAATGTGGTTAAATTGGCAAAAATAAGCATGAAATATGGTGAAAAGAGGTTGAAAGTGACAATAATGGGTCAACATATGCAACATTTGGTGGTTAAAGTGGTGGAAAGACTTCATAATATAAGTGCCGAAAAGGTATTAAAATTTGGAGAAGTTGAAGAAATGGGAGTAATGTAGCAAAAATCTATCTATAAAGCAAGGTGTGTTTGTGTGTCTGTTCCTCAAATATCTCTGTGAATCAGGCTCAGATTGACCTGTAACTTTCAACATGGCTGCTGCTCAAGGGTGTGCAACGTCAGATTTGTTTGGACTGCAGTGATACCGTTAATAAATAATTTCTTAAAATTGGCTCAAGTTGTTCAAAAAATATTCTTAGTTTCTTGAAGGCATCTGGCGACCCCTGCTTTAAAGCACAAATTGAGAGATAACAAAAAAGTTCTTGTTTAACTCTTTAATGTAAATGACAGCTTTGATGAATATGCAACTTTAATTAACCCTTGTGTTCATGTTTCTTCTTGTCCTGTCAGGTCTTGTGGATGCACTTAGATGTCTGCAATGACTGCTGTGGCTGGCATGCCTCAGTGTTTCGGACTCCCTTTCTCTGGACTCAGTAGGACAAGAACCGATCAGCAGAGAACGTCATGAGCATAGTCATCCCAGTAGGGGTGGACACAGCAGACACCTCATACCTGGACATGGCTGCGGGCTCAGAGTGAGTAATCACGTGCACACTCATTTCACTTTGGCTCCTCCCAGCGCTACATGCTTCTGGTAATGACTTTAGCGGCTCGATCACCCTCTCCCTATATCCTCTGTTTACTTAGTTAGTTAATGAAAAGGAATGTGGAGGCCTCTGTAGCGTCAAACGTACCAGACGACCCCATAACTGACCACGTTGGAGTCCCTGGGTGTCGAATTTCAACTTTTCAGAGGGTTTAAGACTCATTCTGCTTAGTTGTGATAATCACAGGACAGTTTAGGACACACGTGTCAGACTGATTTTAGTTCAAGGGCCGATTACGGACCAATTTGATCACAAGTGGGCCTCAGGTTTTAGGTGGTAAAAAGAGCAATTTCAACATTAATGTGCCCAAGTTTGCACTTCTAGTTATAAATTAGACATGAAATATGGAAGGCATCAAGAATATCTAAGCAACAAGTGACATATTCTTTGATAATTTTTTTATTTAATTTGAGGAGATTTTGTGGATTATTTGAAGTAAAATGTTGAGTTCTTTCAACAATTTACAACTGAATTGAGGATTTAGACCATGATTCATGTCATTTTCACTTTCTGTAGCGGGCCGAATTGGATGCTCTGAATTGCCTTGTTTGGCCCCCGTGCCTTGAGTTTAACACATGTGGTTTAATGACTAGCTCTTCAACATCACTTTAGACATCTTGGGATGGATATGAGTGTCAAACTGAACTCCTGTGTGTCCGATTCAGCCCGTCACAGCATGTAATCTAGCACCAAAATAATCTGAAATATTATCTTTAAAACTGAGGGAACTTCATTTAATTTTCTAGGTTTTCATCTCTTCTACCCCTTGTCGTTTATATTGAAAGTGGCTTTTTTCTTTAATAATTTTCATCTATTTTTATGGTCAAAATAAATAAGTAAATTAAGTTTGATATGATTTTTAAAAATCTGTGTGTTTCTGTAGTAGTAAGATATTAACACTTTGTTTATTTGTTTTAATGACATCAGATAAGGTCCCGTCTGGATCCTGTGTGACATCTGGGCTGTTTATGTTTTGCATGCGTGCGCGCGGGAACCTGCGTGTGTGTGCGCGCGCACAGAAGCAGCAGGATTCTCCTTGCTGCTGTTCGTGTGCTGCCTTAGCTTGATGCTCGCACGTGTGTGCACGCTGCAATCAGTCAACGGAGCAGAAATGGTGCATGAAGCCATGGCAACAAGCCTTGTTGCCATGGCCCCGCCCCTTTGTTTCCACTGGTCTTGTGAAGGACATGATTTCATTTTCTTTTTTTTTGTTGCTGTGTGAAATGGATGAACGAGAGGTTTGTGTAAAACACTAGAGCAGCACACGTCACCTCATCTGGAGCTCCTGTTGCCTTAAAAAAAGAAAGACGAGAGACCCTCCCCTTTTTACTCCATCAGAGTTGTTGCCGTGACAGCTTGTGTTGCCATGGCATCCCACTCCCCTCCCTCCCCTCTGTTGCTATGGTCACTACTCTGAGTGACAGGTGGTCCCCAGTAAATATGGCGTCCTAACAGGCGCCCCTCCCCCGTCCAAAGTAAAGCCCCCTTTTAGCCGACTCTTTGTCCCTCGGCTGCGTCCAATCGCTGATAACGAGCTGGAGTCGAGCCGTCGGATCTCCTCCGCCGCCACACATATTCACTGTGACGGCTGCTCAGCAGGAAACAGCATCACATTCTCCTCCACTCTTCTTCATGATGCTTGCTGCAGCATGCCCAGCTGATTGTGTGCGTGTGTGTGTGTGTCGCCGTGGAAGGACGTAGCGTTGCCATAGCAGTGAAGGCGTTGCCTCTCTCTGCAGTTTGTGTTCCTAACATCTGTCTGCCTTTGAATGCTGTCAGCTGCTATAAATAGTGCGTAGCACCACTACCTGCCCGCCAGCATCAGTCTGCACAACGCCGTCTTCAGATTCCTCGCTCATTCCAATGTTCCGCTGCACTCCCTTGTCCTAAACTATATCAGCCCGTCAGCTATGAGCACGTAGCTACAAACAAACGCTGACTTTGTCATTGTAGAACAGGCCGTCTGACTCGTTTGGCTTTTGTCTGTCGTCCTGACAGCCAACAATGCTATGTGCATCCTTTTTCTGGTTGTTCCTGCTCAGGAGCCGAGGCTACTACTACTACTCCTCCTCCTCGCCACCACACTATGTGCTTTTTTTTTTTTTTTTTTTCTTTCTTTATTGCTTTTCTATTTTAACAGTATTTCCATTTAGAAATGTCTGCACAGACTACATATATATATATATATATTTTTTTAAATTTTACCAACAAAAACAAGATCAACTCATATTTACAGATAAACAATTAAACCCGCTCTCTTACCCCTCACCTGGCACAAGTCCCATTAAGAAGGAAACAAGGTTGACAATAATAGAAAGTAAATAAAAATCACAGGGTTTTTTCAGTCCAGTTCAAAATGAACGTGTGCCATGTCCTTTTAAACAATCCCCTTTAACAAATATCTACACTTATCTCTGGTGATTGACTGCCAAGGGACTGCATTTGTTATTTAGCTCAAAGTTAATATTATGTATCATATAGGAACATTTATGTTTGATCGCACACAGTCACTGTGCATATTTTATTAACACTAGGCACCATTGAAGATAGAAGGTAGGTTAACTGGTTAGTCTTTGTCTACATAGTTATAATATTATTTTATGGAGATGGTGTCTGTCCCCCGACCCAAATTTCACAATGATTTTAACATAAAATCAAATAAAAGAGCTATCAATTATAAAAATCTGAAAAAAATTAAAATCTCAAATCTAGAAACACCAAAACATAAAACCATTAGATGTGCTCTATTAAATATTAGATCACTGAGATCCAAATCTCTACTAGTAAATGACCTTATCTCAGAAAATAACTTTGATTTATTCTGTTTAACTGAAACATGGCTGTATCAAGATGAATATGTTAGTTTAAATGAAGCCACTCCTCCCAGTCATTTAAATACTCATATGCCACGAGACATAGGCCGTGGAGGTGGTGTAGCAGCTATTTATCATTCCTCTCTCCTAATCTATCCTAAACCAAAGGCCAGTTACACTTCCTTTGAAAGCCTGGTTCTAAATTTATCTCATACCGAATCAAAAACCTGCCAGCCAGTCTTATTTGCGATAATTTACCATCCTCCAGGCCCTTATTCTGAATTTCTATCAGAATTCTCTGAGTTTATATCAAACTTAGTCCTCAGTTCTGATAAAATACTGATAGTAGGAGATTTTAATATCCATGTTGACAAAGATAGTGATAGCCTGAGCTCAGCCTTTATGTCCCTAGACTCAGTTGGCTTTTTTCAAACTATTAATGAAGCTACTCATCGTTTAAATCATACTCTTGATCTTGTTCTAACATATGGCCTTGATATATCATGGCGGCAAGGTTTTCCTTGCCGCCATGATGAATTCATGTTGGGTGTGGGATACATATGTATGTGTATATACGTATATATGCATATGTGTGTATCCATAAAATGAAGAGTCCATCCTTAAGACTGCTCTACTGTAAAGTGCCTTGAGATACCATTGGTTATGATTTGGCGCTATACAAATAAAGATTGATTGATTGATTGATTGATATTAATGAACTAAAAGTCTACCCTGAAAATCCTCTGCTATCAGATCACTTTTTAATATCTTTTAACATTATCCTAGAGGATCTCGCACTGTGCAATAAAATAGTTACGAGTAGAAATCTGTTCAATAGTGCTGTGGCTAAATTTAAAGAGGCCATTCCTGCTGCCTTAAACTCAGTGCACCATCTAATAAATAACTATGATATTAATTATAACCCCTCTCAACTGGATCTGCTTGTCGATAGCTCTGCTAGTCTACTAAAATCCACCTTGGACTCAATTGCCCCATTGAGGGAAAAAACTATTAAACGTCAGAGGAAAGCTCCGTGGTTTAGCTCTGAAACTCGCACACTCAAACAAACAACCCGTAAATTAGAGAGAATGTGGCGCTCCAATAAAACAGAGGAGTCACGAATACTCTGGCAAGAAAGCCATAGTAAATACATGACAGCCTTACGACATAGTCGATCTACATACTATTCCTCACTAATTGCTGAAAAGGTACCTCGGATTATTTTTATTTTCTTCACTGTAGCCAGGCTAACACAAAGTCAGAGCTCTATTGAGCCCATGATTCCTTTAGCCCTCAGCTGTGAGGACTTTATGACATTTTTTAACGTTAAAATTCATAAGAATAGAGATAAAATTAGCCACTCCCTGCCTTCACCTGGGCCTGCTGTACCATTAAATGTAAATAGGCCTAACCTAAACTGTTTCACACATATAGGACTACAGGAACTTAACTCTATTATTTCATCCTCCAAACCATCGACCTGCCTTTTAGATCCGATCCCAACTAAGCTGTTTAAAGAAGTTGTTCCCCTAGTCTGCCCATCTTTGTTGGAGACAATAAATATATCCCTATCAATAGGCTACGTGCCACAGTCCTTTAAAGTAGCTGTAATCAAACCCCTTCTCAAAAAACCTACTCTTGATTCCAGCACTTTAGCAAACTACAGGCCGATATCTAATCTTCCTTTTATTTCAAAGATTCTTGAGAAAGTTGTGGCGGCTCAGCTCTGTGACTTCCTTCAAAACAACAACCTGTTCGAGGACTTCCAGTCAGGTTTTAGAGCTCAACACAGCACAGAGACTGCTTTAGTTAAAGTAACTAATGATCTACTCTGGGCTTCAGATGAAGGACGACTCTCAGTGCTGGTTTTATTAGATCTTAGTGCAGCTTTTGATCACTATATTCTACTAGAGAGATTAGAGAAATTACTTGGAATCACAGGGACTGCCCTAAACTGGTTTAAGTCCTACCTATCTGATAGGTACCAGTTTGTACACATGAATAATAAGTCTTCTGTGTACACTAAAGTAAGCTACGGGGTTCCTCAGGGCTCTGTGCTAGGTCCAATCCTCTTCTGTATCTATATGATCCCCCTTGGTAATGTTATGAGAAAATACTCTGTTAACTTTCACTGCTATGCTGATGATACCCAACTGTATGTATCAATGAAGCCAGGTGAGACAATTCAGCTATCTAAACTTGAGGCCTGTTTAAAGGACATTAGGGCCTGGATGGACCAAAATTTTCTTCTTCTTAACTCAGACAAGACTGAGGTCATTGTACTGGGCCAACGACACCTTAGAGAAACCTATGCTAGCCTAACTGCCCTAGATGGCATTACTCTGGCACGAAGCACAACTGTTAGAAACCTTGGCGTTCTATTTGATCAGGATTTATCCTTCAACTCTCACATAAAACAAACTTCAAGAACTGCCTTCTTTCATCTCCGTAACATTGCTAAAATCAGATCTATCCTGTCTCAGGGTGACGCCGAAAAGCTAGTCCATGCTTTTGTTACCTCTAGACTGGATTATTGTAATTCTCTTTTAGCAGGCTGCCCGAGCAAGTCGCTTAAGACACTTCAGCTGGTTCAAAATGCTGTAGCACGTGTACTGACTAAAACTAGGAGAAGAGATCACATTACTCCTGTATTAGCCTCTCTGCATTGGCTTCCCATAAAATATAGAATAGAATTCAAGATTCTTCTTCTCACTTATAAAGCCCTAAATGGACAGGCACCAGTCTATCTCATTGAGCTTGTAGTGCCATACAATCCCCCCAGAACACTACGCTCTCAAAATGCTGGACTACTTGTTGTTCCATTTGTCTCTAGAAGTAGTATAGGAGGAAGAGCTTTCAGTTATCAGGCCCCACTTCTCTGGAATCATCTACCAACCACGGTTCGGGGGGCAGACACCCTCTCTACCTTTAAGGTTAGGCTCAAAACATTCCTCTTTGGTAAAGCTTTTAGTTAGGAACCAGCTCATAGTTAAGATGCAATAGGCATAGACTGCTGGTGGGGGGGTCTGGCATGCTCGGTTGGAGAGAGGTTGGAGAGGGCGTTAAGAGAGAGGTCATTTAGGTTAGAGAGGGACCAGAGAGGGTCCCATTCCTCTCTCAAGCACTCCCTCTATGTCTGCTTCTTCCCTTGTGTGTTTGCTCCTGTACTCCTTCTGGCTTTTGTCTTTCAGGTCCGTGGGATCCTTAGTGTGGAGTTACAGAGTCTCAACAACTCTGTCTCCACCCTTTCCTCTGCACACACCCAACACAGCATAACGTGGATGGCTGTTCATCATAGGAATGGGATCCACACAAGGTTCCTGCTGCTTAACAGAAGGTTTTCCTTGCCGCCATGATGAATTCATGTTGGGTGTGGGATACATATGTATGTGCATATACGTATATATGCATATGTGTGTATCCATAAAATGAAGAGTCCGTCCTTAAGACTGCTCTACTGTAAAGTGTCTTGAGATACCATTGGTTATGATTTGGCGCTATACAAATAAAAGATTGATTGATTGATAGTTTACATAGTTTACTCTCTTATGAGTGTCAAAACTCATGTTAGATCATCATATAGAGTGCCATAATACAAAATAAACACTATATTAATCCCCTTAACACTTGAATATTTCCCCCTTTGTTTCAGTACACAATTACACTCTAAAATGTTTGTTTTTACCACACATTTTAATACACATAATTTTGACTCTCAAATATAATTTTGCATCAGTTTAGCGTGGAGGGGGGGATTTATTTTTAAAGAAAATTACTGTTTTTTGGGGTAAAAAAAAAACTAATTTAGTTTTAAAGATGTTTAGAATACAAAACATTCATAAATGAAACTTGAAACGGTTAATGGTAAATTAGCAACCATATTTAAAGGATTTTTTGATATAATTTGCATAACGTCAACAGGTTGCTTATTCACTCCTACTTCCTTGTCCTGTGTGCAACTTCCTGTGTAATAGCGTATACAATGTAATGTAATTTAAAGGCAAACCTAAGCATAAAATGTGGTGAAAAAAGGTTAAAAGTGACAAAACGAATGCGACATTAGGTGGAAAAGTGGTGGAAAGGGTTTTTTAAGTGCTGAAAGTGTCTTGAAAGTAGGAATTATGCACAAAATGCATTGAAATTTGATGGAGATGTGGCAGAAATGGGAGTAATGTAAAATGCATTAAAAAAAAGCAAAAATATGGCAAGAACAAGTGATGAAAATAGGTTAAAATATGGCAAGTTTAATGTAATAAAAATTAGCAAAAACGAGAACCCTTGGACTAGTTAAAAGTTTAAAATTTTTTTGTAATAATTAAACATTTTTTCAAAGATGTTTGGTCTCATTTCAGGTGTGAATGTGATGTTACTCTGTATTTACTGTTTGGTACGAGTTGATACAGTGACTTAGTGAAATGTGACACAAAACAAAAACACGCGTTCGAAAAACAAAATAGGAGCTTATATAAAGTGAAGAAGTTACTCTCTAAATTTGATGCTTTCTAAAATCTGGTGATGGACTGTCCCGTTGAACTCCAACAAGTCCAAGTGCGGTTTTTTATGCCCACTGACCTTAGGTTTAGAACCCTATAAAACAAACCATTGATCAGATCACATCATAAAGTCTGTGGACGGGTTAATCATTAAGTGTGATTTTTAAATCCGGCCTTTGTCTCTTTCCGCTCTGTTAAACATTGAGAGACATGAATTCATGAGGCAGGTAATCTGTAACACACACACACCCTGGGCCCGCCTACAGCCTTCATGCATGCACTCATGTTATGTTTTCACTTTGGCACTGAGCAGTAGAGCAGCAGCACACACAGGAAGTGCTGCACAGAGCTCGGTCGGCGCGCGAGGAGAGGATTAGGTGTGTGTGGCTCGGACAGCACAGGTAACGCTAACGCTTAGGCTAACTCTACCTGGGACTGGGATACAAGCAGGAATTAATGTACTTAGAGGAAAGTTTGATGGTGATTCTACTTGCAACAGTTGAACTGTGTCCAGCTGTGAAGTTTAGTGTGTTTTTGTGAATGAAATGTGATCTAATCGATGAGTTCAGCTGGTGAAACTGGACTTAAACTATAGAAATGAGGCTGTAGCAGCGCTGTGTGTTCCACACTCATGTCCTTGCGTGCTAAAGAGCATTTGAAAGCGTGTGTCGTCTTGTGCGTGTGTGGTTGTATGTCACTGACCTTGGAGCAGTTTTGTGCTCAGGAATCTGTGTGTATGTTTGTATGAGTGTGTGTGTGTGTGTGTCTTTCAAACTCTTTCGCCTCATGCCTCAAACACTCCTCACACCTCATGCGTGTCTCTCTCCACATTGCTGCCGTTTCCTCGTCTCTTCCCTCCTCATACCCAACCACCTCGCCTCGTGTCGTCCCATTGGCCCGTCCCTCCTTCCTCTTTCTATAGGACACACCCCTTTCCTTCAACCGTAGACACGATAAGGCTGGGTTGGTGTGGCTGAAACGGCTGAACCGCTCTGTGATCCTGGAGCGAGTGGCTCGACTGGTTTGGTGTGAATGACAAGTGTGTGTGTGTGTGTGTGCGTGTGTGCGCGCCGACACAGGCTCAGTCATAACACAGCGAAACTCTCTCTCCTTCCTGTTGAATGATTGGACATTGGTAGCTGTAAAGAGTACTGATATTACATATCCTACTCAAATAGAAGTACTGTTACTTGATTGACATTGGAATTCAAGTAAGTCATACATAAAACGCTGAAGTCAAAATAAAAAGTAGCTTAATGAAATAGTACTCAAAGTAAAAGTTACTTGTTACTTTCACCCCTCACGTTTGGTTTTGATAATAAATTTTGCCACGGTTCCCTAGCGACCAAATCTACCACAATTGGAACTTAAAATTAAAGTTCTGTCAAAATGTACAATTCTTTTTTTAAATAAAATAACGCCAATGAATTAAATTCAAAATGTAAAAATCCTAAGACTCTAACTATAGCTACATTTATGAAATCTAAAACTGATCAAATAACCACTATTCAATGCTGTTTTTGGCGCCATGCATTGTGTTTAATCTGATTGGTCGGATATGATGTGATACATTTGATTGTTGTCTGGTTATTTCATTTTTTTTTTGTGGTTTCACAATGTCTGTTGATGATTTTTTTTTAAACGAAAAATAATATTTTACTCAGTAACGGTTGGGTGTAGAAATGTAACAAATTACTTTTGCAACGTTCTTAAGGACAAGTAAAATGAATGATTTACAAATATACTCTACAACTCTATAACTACAGGTACACATAAAAGCAACGCAATTACAGTAATGTGGTAGTTTCACCTCTGGACAGTTGATACGTTCTGTATCACTCTGTCCTTATCGTCATCACTAAGCTTCTTCACACACACACACACACACACACACACATTCTGCAGTGTGTGTGTTGTTCTCTGGTGGGTAACATGGGCTGTGTGTGTGTGTGTGTGTCTTCCCAGCAGACCTGAGTCGGTGGAGGCCAGCCCTGTGGTGGTGGAGAAGTCCAGCTACCCGCATCAGATCTACAGCAGCAGCTCACACCATTCCCACAGCTACATTGGCCTGCCTTACGCTGTGAGTACACACACACACACACACACACACACACCCCTTAGTGAATGTTTTTAGGTGTGATATAAACGGTTAGCACTCAGAGGAGCCCAGTGTTGTTGTCTCAGTCAGGATTTGGGCCAATTCCATTTTTCAGTTACAATTATGTTTTCAATTACGACTACAGTGACCCGCATTTTTTCCAATTACAATTAATTTACAAAGTCAGTTATAATTAGGTTCCCAATTACTAAAGTTTAATTAAGATTAATCACAATTAAATAACTGAATGAAATAACCTGATAAAAATTAACATTCCTTTTGTGTTAGCTTTCTGTTAGCATCTCTCATGATAACGGGTTCTAAATCAGCTGTAAAATACACTCAATACAAATATCTATCATCTAATTTCTTTCCTATCTATTGGTTTCCTTGTTGGGATTCATAATCAATGAAAACATGCTCCTAGAATTACTTTTTTTTAATTTATTTAAATAGTAAAATGTGTGAAAGCTTGATATGAAACATATTTTAATAATTATTAACTACATATGTGTAGAACTGTACATAGAACTGTAACATTTTTCCCTATTTTAGCGTTAAATTATAGTTGACAATTTTCATAGAATTTTTTTGGTAATTACAATGACAGTCAATTATCTGAATTCAATTACAATTGAATTACTATTATAAAAGCAACATATTTTTAAAATTATTATGCCATAATTGTAATTAATTATAAATTACGCACTTATAATTATAATTGACCCCCAACCCTGGTCTCAGCAATATATCTTCAACACTTTTAAAAAAATAATAATAACTTAACTTCTTCCAAACTATTGCTTTTGCTACTGTTTGTATTTCAAATATGTTTAAACTTTATCTCCATGTTCTATCGTGTCTTATTGAAGGGTCTCTACAGATATAATATACTATTTAATTTAGCTTCATCTGGGAGTTACAGTTGGCTGCATCATGACTATCTGACAGGAAATGGATTTATGATACTATCTCAAAATAAATGGCTTCCATATGAAAAGCTGCTGTTTTTTGTTTTGTTTTGTTTTTTTAAAGAAATGGCTAAAAAAAAAAAGCTTTTTATTTTCACCCAAGCTTCACAGCTTTGTTTGTTTACTTTAAATTGTAAAACCAGGAAATGTTGTGCGCAGACAAACATTTATTTTTCAAAGTAAACACACCCTTAAAGGGCTTTTCCCAAGTAATGTGATTTACATTTTGATTATTTATTTCCTCTTAACTAAACATAAAGAATATCAGTTGTCCGTTTGCTTTTGTGTGTTGGCTGTTTTTCATGTTTGGAAGTTAGTAAGCGTTTCACGGCTCCTCAACCATGTTGTTCTTTTAACTTAATCATTAGGAAAATCTTTAAAGAACCAAATAAAGTGGAAAGGACGAAGGGTTTCGTCTCTACAGTATGAACTACATGTTAACTAAACTGGAAGCGAGAACCGTCCTTTTCCTCTTTCTTTAGTGACACTCATTGTGTTTCTATGGTAACAACTGTTATGGCCAAATGATTGTGGGATTTGTAGTTTTTAAATGAGACAACAAAGTAATCAATATGTTATCTATTCATATGTAGCCTGTGTGTGTGTGTGTGTGTGTGTGTGTGTGTGTGTGTGTGTGTGTGTGTGTGTGTGTGTGTGTGTGTGTGTGTGTGTGTGTGTGTGTGTGTGTGTGTGTGTGTGTGTGTGTGTGTGTGTGTGTGTGTGTGTGTGTGTGTGTGTGTGTGTGTGATGTGCATTTATGAAACACTGCATTTGAGCTTTTTCGTACATTTTCATGAATTCTATACTCTAATGCGCTTGTCAAACTCAACGCCCGGGGGCCAAATCTGGACTTTCAGACCATCCAATTCAGCCCGCAGGAGAAATAAGTTAAAATGACAGAGAAAAAAACTTTTCTAAATTACCAAATACTTCAGTTGTAGTTAGCTCAGCCCATTTTAAATACGCAAATTCAATGAAACTTCACAATATTTGAAGGATCACTAATTTTCCAGGCTTTTAATAATCACATGACTGCAGTCATTTTAAATCTTACATTTTTCAAAACACTCAAATTTTCTTGAAATTATTTCACATAATTTCCCCCAAATTAAATAAGCATGTGTCAGAAAATCAATGAAATATAAAAAAGAGAGAATATCCTGCAGGGACTGATATCTGTCACTTATTGTCAAAGCAATGATCTCAGGTTTGGTGCATTGTACATCTATTCAATAGCAAGCAGCATTTTTAGCCAAAAAAAAAAGATCAACTCTGGAAGTTTTCTCTATGTCTATAGGACACATTAATGAAATCGTCATGTTTGAAAATCACCAACTATCAGCTATTTGTTCAAGGAAGTTTATCGCTCACTGTGAGACGTGTAAACTCAGATGTGCAGGTCTAATAATCCTCCTCCTCCTCCGCATTATATCTGCTGAGCAGCAGAATAAGACGGGGGCACTTTTATGATCTGCTTTTAGTAAAGAAAAGGTCTGTGGGCAGAAAGTGATCCGGCCTCAGATGTGCAACATGTAAAATTCCCCGAGGAGATCGTTATCTCTTCTCTCTCTTTTTGTTTTGTGCCAGAAATGTACGACTGTTGCCTTCGCATTGCTTTTATGGTTTCAACATTGCCATCCCCATTAGGAATTTGAAAAATAAGCCCCTTTTTTTTTTTTTTCTTTTTTTTATATACAAAGATTTTGTTGGATTTTATCTTTTTTTCATTTCACTTCAGGTTAGATTGACTTCAATTTTACTGATCTGGCTTTGGAAATAATGATGATTCCCCTTTAGCTTAATGGATCTGTAATAATTTGACTTTTTTAGTGTTAAAATGTGAGATTAGTAGTATAAAAAAAAATCTGCTTGATTCTGACGATACGATTCACACTTTGCACAATATATCTAAACAATACGATATACAGTGCAATATATTGCAATACCACTAATTAGAAATGTCACCTTTACTAATACAAAATGGTATGAAATGCGCTTTATTTTATTTTTAAAGTAAATGGTAACTAACTGTATTCAAGTACCAATATAAAGAACAAGTGGTATGTTTATCAAATTGTCAACAATATCTGAATTTTTTTTAAAGTACCCACATCCATCTATAAGTGTCCAGTATGTTTTATGAAAATAAAGTGCAATCATCTTCCAAGCTAAAATGCATTGAGGAGTAAGGTAGTTTAACATGGTCTAATGTGGTTCACTGACACCTAAAACCAGGCCTTTACGTACCATACATATGCACAATTAAATGTTTTTTTTTTTGTTAAACAAGATTTTTTTTTTAATTGATTATCACGCTGTAAAATATCTTTGGTTCTCACTCGCTTGTGTTTCCAGGTGTTGCATTACAGTAAATCCAAAATGTGATTGTGATAAACTAGTTTTAAGCTCCTCCCAGTTGGCTTTGTTCCATTGGGCTGGTCATTGTTGATTGACGCGTGTGAAAGTGCAGTCGTACAGGTTCAGAATCCAGTAGTGTCAAACTAATTTTAGATCAGATCAAATATGGATAAGTCTGATCTGAAATGGGCCGCAGAGGTTGGGAATCAAACTGTTTTTATATTAGTGCTACTTTGCATTTCCATGTGGAAATGATGTAAAAGTATGTAGGATATAAGGCAGTGGCTATTTTTATTTGTTTTGGAGAAATCTTTTCAAATGATTTGAGAATTGAGCAGAATTTTGGAAAAAATTGAGTAAAAATGACTTCCATCGAGTTCTTCACACATGGGAAAACCATGAACCAGTGCAAATATTGAAGAGTTTCATTGAATTTGTCACAAATTCCACATGACTAATTGTAAAGTTTTGCTTCCAAATAAATCTGTTGAAATCTTATGTATTATTTTGTATGGATGCCAATATTTGTTTGGATATGATACAATGATTTTAAAATGACTCCCAATTTCTGCTTAATTTCAATGAATAATTCCCAGGAAAAATGTCTATTTTTTTTTGAATAATGCCAAAATTCCTGAGCTTTAGTCCCCGTGGAAATTTGGCAGAAATTTTACGCCCCTTTGCGCCCCTACTGAGATATCCACAGCCAAATTATTTGGTGATTCACACAATTTTTCAGCCATTTTTATTTTCCCCTGCGGCCGATTTGGATGTTTTTAAAGGGCTGGATTTGGCTCCGGGCCTTGAGTTTGACATGTTGGAAGGTGTAAAACGCTGATCACATGACTTTACGAGCCGTGCATCTCTCCATCAGGACCACAACTATGGAGCGAGGCCCCCACCTACGCCGCCGGCCTCGCCGCCCCCCTCCATGCTGATACGACCGGGGGAGGGGGGGCTGTTTGTTCCAGGCGGGCAGGACGAGGCGTCCAGGGGAACCACGCTCAGCACCTCCGAGGATGGCAGCTACGGCGCCGACATCACCCGCTGCATCTGCGGATTCACCCACGACGACGGCTACATGATCTGCTGTGACAAGTGCAGGTGAGAGGGGGCGGAGCCAAGCTTTGTTTGTCTGGTTTGTGCAGGTTTGTTGTCGACTGGGTTCTGGTGAATGACTCACGGCTCCTCTTTCCTCCCTGGCCTCAGAGCACACACACACACACACACACACACACACTATAATGTTCTTTTTGTTTCCAGCGCCTGGCAGCACATTGACTGCATGGGCATCGACCGGCAGAACATTCCAGAAACCTACCTGTGTGAGCGCTGCCAGCCCAGACACCTGGACAGGGAGCGCGCCATCCTGCTGCAGACCAGGAAAAGAGAGTGTCTATCAGGTGCACAACAACACTACTTCTATTCATCACCAGGGATTTGTTTTCATGCAATAATGAGCAGGAATTGTTTGAAACCGGATGGAAAAACTGTTTTTTTTTTTTTTTTTTTTTTTTTTTTTTTTTTAATAGAATTGTTTGGTAAACAAATTGTCACAGTAATGGTTTAGTTTAAGGTTCAGCAAATTGACACAAAATGTGGACCAACATTATTATTCTGAAGTCCCTCAGGTGGAGGCTTCAGGTGTGTGTACATAAATACGGTACATAGTGTGTGTGTATTTGTAGGTTATTTAGAGACTAACTCTGTTTGTGACACACTGACACCTACTGGATGTATTTAGCAACATCTGCCCTGATGTTTGAGGTTAAATTACACAGCTTAACTGATTTTTATTCAACAATACAAAATCTAAAACAAAATTGATAACAATGAGATTAATGTTTAAAAACCACTTTCTAGAAAAACAAAAGTGAAAACCTAAACAACCCTCAGCTGTTCCTTTTAATGGTTTCAGGATGGTTTGAAACACACACAAAAACATTGTATCCAGTTCGAGTAAACCTGAAGACTACAATAGTAATGGTTTGCCAGAACTTAAATTTGTATATTTGCTCATTTTGATGTCATTTATTGGAGTATCTTCAAACACTTTATATCCCTAGAATCCTTACAGCCTATAGGTTACACATATAAATGAACCACAAACTGTAGTTAAAGGTGTTAAAATTGTCATAAATAGGAAAATACTAAAATCAGAAATGTTATATTTAGTAAATATACAAAAAAAACACATTGATCCAACAGCTTTCTAAATGTAGAAAAATAAACAAGACATTTCTGAACACTCCATCATATATATATATATATATATATATATATATATATATATATATATATATTTTGAACATTTTACACATGAGGCACAAAGCTTGCTTGTGAATGAAGCTGTTTGCAGCAAAATCTCTCATTCCCTTACACACACACACACACACACACACACACACACACACACACACACACACTGTCTCTCAGCGCACAACCTGCTTCTACACTGCTACAACGACCCTTTGACGCCACGTTGTGGGCTTTGCCCACTCGTAGAGTTTACGTAATGACGTCACTAGAGTCTAACTGTTTTGTCTCCACATGTGTTTCCTCTTCCAGATGGAGACACCAGTGCTACGGAAAGTGGAGACGAGGTTCCTCTGGAGCTGTACTCCACCTTCCAGCACACGCCCACCACCATCACCCTGACGACAGGTCGTCTCGGCAACAGGCAGGTTGACAAAAAACGTAAAAAGAGCGGCGACAAGGAGCCATCGGTGTCTGCCGCCAGAGCCAAGAAGGTTGGTTACCTCACGTAGTCTTAGCACTCTGTTAGCATTCTCTTAGCATCCTGTTAGCATTCTCTCAGCATTCTGTTTACATTCTGTTAGGATTCTCTTAAAGTTCAGTTAGCATTCTCTTAGTGTTCTGTTAGCATTCTCTTAACGTTCTGTTAGCATTCTCTTAGCATTCTCTTAACATTCTGTAAGCGTTCTCTTAACATTCTGTAAGCGTTCTCTTAACGTTCTGTTAGTGTTGTCTTAGCGTTCTGTTAGCATTCTCTTAACGTTCTGTTAGCGTTCTGTTAGCATTCTCTTAACGTTCTGTTACCGTTCTGTTAGCATTCTCTTAACGTTCTGTTAGCATTCTCTTAATGTTCTGTTAGTATTCTCTTAACATTCTGTTAGCATTCTCTTAGCGTTCTGTTAGCGTTCTCTAAACGTTCTGTTAGCGTTCTCTGAATGTTCTGTAAGCGTTCTCTTAACGTTCTGTAAGCGTTCTCTTAACGTTCTGTAAGCGTTCTCTTAACGTTCTGTTAGCGTTGTCTTAGCGTACTGTTAGCATTCTCTTAGTATTCTCTTAACGTTCTGTTAGCATTCTCTTAGCGTTCTGTTAGCATTCTCTTAACGTTCTGTTCGCATTTTCTTAGCGTTCTGTTAGCATTCTCTTAGCGTTCTGTTAGCATTCTCTTAACGTTCTGTTAGCATTCTCTTAATGTTCTGTTAGCATTCTCTTAACATTCTGTTAGCATTCTCTTAGCGTTCTGTTAGCGTTCTCTAAACGTTCTGTTAGTGTTCTCTGAATGTTCTGTAAGCGTTCTCTTAACGTTCTGTAAGCGTTCTCTTAACGTTCTGTAAGCGTTCTCTTAACGTTCTGTAAGCGTTCTCTTAACGTTCTGTAAGCGTTCTCTTAACGTTCTGTTAGCGTTGTCTTAGCGTACTGTTAGCATTCTCTTAGTATTCTCTTAACGTTCTGTTAGCATTCTCTTAGCGTTCTGTTAGCATTCTCTTAACGTTCTGTTCGCATTTTCTTAGCGTTCTGTTAGCATTCTCTTAGCATTCTCTTAGTGTTCTGTTAGCGTTCTGTTAGCATTCTCATGATTTTCTCATTAAGAGTTTCTGTGATAATAAAAAGCTTAAAGTTCTTCTCCTCTGTGGCAGGCCTTCAGAGAGGGATCTAGAAAGTCCTCCAGGGTGAAGGTAAGCTCACACACATCCACACACCCATACATTCATTCACACAGACACACCCTGCTGACTGCTCCACGGTGTGTCTCAGGGTTCCGTCCCAGAGCAGGAGTTGGTGGAGCAGCCGACCCTCTGGGAGAATAAGATTAAGACGTGGATGGAGCGCTACGAGGAGGCCAGCAGCAACCAGTACAGCGAGGACGTCCAGGTCCTGCTACGCGTGAAGGAGGCGGGCGACGGCAAGAGTCTGGCGTACAACACCCACCTGGCAACGTTCAAGCCTCCCGTGGAGGTAAAAGCTCACGAAACGCAAATTAACAGCACAGGGTCACCTCAGCGTCTGATTCACCTGCTCTTGTCTCATCTTTCAGAGCCAAGTTCAGAAAAACAAGAGGATCCTCAAAGCAGTGCGAGACTTGGCCGCAGACTCCCTGATCATCGAGTATAGGGGGAAATTTATGCTGCGTCAGCAGTTTGAAGCCAACGGCTACTTCCTCAAGAGGTCAGCACTTTCCCCTCTGCACTCACTCATTAGAACGAGAGGAAGCACCTTATAGGGCGCTGTCGGTAGCCTTAAAGAGGCCTAGAAATAGGGTTTCATTCCACCCCGGGGGGTACCACCTAATTTTTTAAATATTTTACATCAGAAATATATAGAGATTCCTCGGGAAGAAGTTTTCCGCACACAGCTTTGCAGTTTTAAGGGAAAACCTCGGGAATTTTGCACTTTCAAACCTGTTTATCAAATAAACCCAAAAATAACGAATCACCACTTGAGGTACAAAATAAACCAGTTTGAAATGTGTGATATACCTGAAGTTGTTATCTAGGAACAGTAAACATTATAAAATTATTTACATTACTTCTCATTATGTTATTCCAATTCAAAGGTAAATATCAATATCACTGTTCTCACTATCATATTAACATGAAACACTATCCTCAGTTGATCTCACATTGTCACTACTAGAGGGCGACCGTGGCTCAGGTGGTAGTGGGTCGTCTTCTGATCGAGAGGTTGGGGGTTCGATCCCAGTACCTGACTGTGTCGAAGTGTCCTTGGGCAAGACACTGAACCCTAAGTTGCTCCCAGTGGTCGACTAGCGCCTTGCATGGCAGTCCTGTCCCACTGGTGTGTGAATGTGAGAGTGAATGAGCTGATATGTAAAGCGCTTTGAGACTGCTTCAGTGTGGTGATAAAGCGCTATATAAAATCATGTCCATTTACCATTTACCATTTAGTGCAGTGCCCATAGGAAGTATGTATTACTATAGAAAAGTGAGAGGTTCAGTAGCTTTTTCATGGATGGTTAAATGAGGTTGTGTTTGAAGGTGGGACGTCAGGGACATTTAGGTTTGTTGTGAAATGTGTAGAGTGATAACTATTGTGTTTTCATATATTAAAATGAATAAATTGGGGAAAAAGCAACAAATCAGCATGAAGTTATGCCTGGAGAAACACTTTCAGACACTCACGTTTAGTGCTGCAGCTATTTTTGTAATCGAGTATTTCGTTGATTTTTTTCATCGATTAATCGAGTAATCAGAAAAATTGCACTTTTGTGTTTGTAAACAACTATATCAGTAGTGTGTTAGGAAATGTGAAAGACCTCTTAAAATGAGCAAGTGTCAGTTATTCCTCAAAGTTTAATTAAAAATTATTTTTCAAATCTTCAACTTAACATTAAACAAATGCCAAGGCAAAAAATTAAATATACAACCTACTTCCTTAGATTTATCATAATAAAAAGACTAAAGTAAAACGGGTGTAGCCACTGTTATAGCCCATGTGGTAGGCGTGCAGCTTCCTCCACAGTGCATGAGGATAAAGCTGTTCATGCTGTCATGTGATGTACTGTGGGAGACAAACAACAACTCATTAGTAAATCTAGTCACAATGAACACATTTACATAGGTCAGTGCTGGACCACCAATGTCAGAATTAGAGCTGAACGATTTTTTTTTCCTCATTGCAATTAAATATGCCATTATTTTTTTCAAGGGCCTCTTTTCATGTAATTTTCAATGAATACAAGCAATAAATCAATCTGTTTAATAATAAACCATTTTAGATGTATTTAAACTTTGAATAAATTTTAAAGCGCAGATTACAACAATAAAGCAAATAAATCTGTGGCTTTACCTCTTCAACATATCTAACTAACTTCACGTTTCATGAAACATGTAAAAATGTGGACTGCACTTCTTAAACACTCTCTGAACTTAACAGGACAGGACAAGAAGATTTTGCGATTAGACAATTGTGTTTTATGATATCGCCCTAGTCAGAATACTCTCATCTGATTTCATTTGAGCTGCCTCACAAAGAAGTCCTACATTAAAGATATGAAGAATAAATTCTAAACCCAGTTGGGAATATATTAAAAATGTTTTGAAACTTTTGAAATCTTGTTGTTTTGTGTACTTTAGTTGACATTTTGTTGATTTTTCTGCTGTTTTTGGAGTTATTTTCTGTATCATGTTGGCTTTCATATTGATTTCAACTTCTTGAATTACAGTTTTGGGGGGGACACAAAAGTAAACAAAGGTTCCACATGTTTGCTGTAAAAAATGTAATCATTGAGGACTGGTTTAGTGATGATGTTATGACTGTAGTGCTGACCTCACTCGTTTCCCCACAGGCCCTACCCATTTGTGTTATTTTACTCCAAGTTTGACGACCTGGAGATGTGCGTTGACGCACGTAGCTTCGGCAACGAAGCGCGATTCATCCGCCGTTCCTGCTCGCCTAACTCTGAAGTACGTGAGTCGTCCTGAAATGTTTTGCCTGTTTGCTTCGACACTTTCAGTTAATGCTGGTGTTTGCTCACAGGTACGGCACGTCGTGGAGGACGGCATGTTGCACCTGTACATCTACTCCCTGAGGCCCATCGCCAAAGGCACAGAGATCACCATCGGGTTTGACTATGACTATGGCAGCTGGTGAGTTACCACAGGTTTTGTTGGATATAAACTTGTCCATCGTTTTTACAAATGTGGCCTAAAACCTTCCAAATGTACTTATTAAAAAATTTGTGCCTATCAAAATGCATTATTAGGCACCATGTTAATTTTTATTAACTTTTAAAAATGGGACTACTTTACAGTTTTAGAGCTTGTGTTCAGCCATCTTGAAATCACGTGATTGATGATGTCACACGGCTGCACTGCCTGTAAACATCCCATTGTTTTATATTGAAAGGAAACATTCAGCCTGATTTTTAGATCATTTGGCAGCTTTTTGAGCCACAATGACAACTTGTGCTGTTTTTGGTTGCCGATATAACCCTCTTTGTTTACCAAAAGAGGATCAAAAACTAGCTAAGCGAGTAATCACGGACTGTTGAAGATACACAAACCCTGAGAATAGAAGTCTTTTCTAGGTGGGAGTCCTTCAAAAACCCACAAATCGACAACAAGAACACACAAAATAACAAAAACATATATAACAACTCTACAAATATAGAATTAGCCACAGAAAGTTCCAAATATGACAGAAATATACTTTCTTTAACTTTTCAGTTTTTTTCAGAGCAACCAAAATCGGCACAGTTTGGCTTTTTGACCAAAAAAGCTGCTAAATGATCTAAAAAAAAAAAACAGGCTGAATGCTTCACTCCAATAGAAAACAATGGGATGTTTACATGTTTCATCAATCACATGATTCAAGGTGGAGGAACACAGGCTCTAAAACTGTAAAGTCCCATTTTTGAAAGACAATTAAAACTGATATGGTGCATAATAAAGAGCTTTGTTAGGCATAGATATTCTAAGTACATTTCAAAGGTTTTAGGCCACAGTGGTACAAACAGTGGCTGATAAGTTTTAACTAATCCTTCCATCACGTCCTGATCATCTCAAATCTTCACTCTGCAGTAAATACAAGGTGGACTGCGCCTGCCTGAAGGGTAACGAGGAGTGTCCGGTGCTCAAGCACAACCTGGAACCCACAGAGAACCTTGGCAGACGCAGAGGAAGCCGTAAGGACAAGGAGTTGCCGCGGGACGAGCTGGGCCAGAACCAGAACCTGAGTTTGGACCTGGAAGGAAAGGCAAAGGGCATCGGAGACGGAAAGCAGAGGAAACTGTCTCCTCTGCGTCTCTCCATCTCCAACAACCAGGTAGGAGGAGAGTCAGAGCACGCTGCCAGCACACTGGTTACCATCGTTACTCACTCTTTGGTTAATTACCCTGTGTTACCCATCATCCCTTTGTGCGTTTGCATGCGTCTCTTCCTACCAATCAAAGCACAAACTCAGCCCAGATGTTCCCTACACAAAGAAATCAAACATTCGACTGCTTTTATGAATCAAACGTGGACAACAAAGTTTGGCTTTTTTGACAAAACATTTAAGTCGATAGAATCATTTTAACAGTCGCTTAGATTAATTTTTTTAGATGTGAGTCTCCGTTACCGTTGCTTTTCAACCCAGTTAATGTCCAGTCTGTGTTGGTTTTAACTCGTTTGATTGAATTCATTCTGTGTGAGGGTTCACATAGTTTCAAATGAAAAACCACAGGCTTCACATGGACCAATGATTCCATTCAACTGAGATTCCACTGGGTGGTTTTAAATGGAGCTGGCGGGAAATCATCATCTGGACCTGGCAACACTGCACACACTCCCACATCGAGGATTTCTGAACATGTTGCCATGTTGGAAGTCTACACAGTAGTCTGTCCTGAAATATTTTGACTTTAAGGATCATTTGTTTTTTTTTTCAGCCACATTTATTGTCTTCATGGAAAATAAAATTCTTTCTCATGCACTAGTATTTCCCCATAACCATAGCCTCTCTGCTTTATGTCGCCACCACCGTGCTTTATAGTGGGAATGTGGCTGTTATCTCTGTTTACATGAAACTGAGGGAAACCTAAAAAACAATGTAGTATACATGCCAGGCCAATAGATTGCGTTTTGCAATGAATCAAAATAAGCTTCATGTGTCGCTACACGCTATATACCGTTTACTGCTGCAACACACACGGCTCAGAGAGCTGCTCTCTACACATGTGAAAACACACAGCTCCACAACGAGTCCAGAACGAGTTGTTTATGCATTTTTTAGCATAATTTATTCATGTACCAGAGGACATTCATCAATTCCCCTCCTCAGAAAACATTAGCGTATCTTTCTCTCACTAATCGAAGCACACACACCGCACAGCGTCTGAGCTGAGTCTAACCAGAGTCAGTGTTAAAAAGACCCAAGCAACATTTACAGCTCTAAGTAGGAGTGCAACACTGTGATTGTCGTCAGAAAGAAATACAATACGTCTCCGCTGATCAAATTGATGGTGAAGAAACATTTTGTTGGTGTTCATCACTCTTTGAAATTTAACTAAACTTCTCCAACAGTGTTCTAAGACACAGAAAGTGTTGGTTTCATATTTACATGGAAACGGAGAGGGAAGCATTTTCAAAAACGTCGACTCAGGAGCCCGTTTTTAAAAAGTTCCATTTTCAAGCACCGTGTAAACGTACATACAAAACATAACAAAACTTTTGCTTTTCAGTAGAAAACGTTCCTGTGTAAACAGAGCATCAGCTTGTCCACCAGTGTTTTCCTAGAGATTCACAAACAGCCTCTCAGGTTTATGCCACCACCACCGTGCTTTACAGTGGGAATGTGGCATCAGAAGTTGTGGAATGTCTTGTTTTGAGCAGACTGAGCTTGTCATTCTGATTCCAGTCATTCATTCAGATGTCTCTGTAGCTATTTGTGTGATCAAAGTGTGCGTCTTTTGGAGTTACGGTGGACGGTACCAGGAAAACTGTGATTAGGTAAACCTTACACATGTTTTATGTCACAAATGCCACATTTTGTTGTTCACGTGCATAAAAACAAGAACTAGGTGGCGAATACTTCATGTAGGTTCTTTTACGTCTTGTTAATTTACAAGATTAATTTAGGATTACGCTGTAGGTTTTTATTGCAGAGATGGATGAATTATGTGAAGGTGAGCAGAATATGGCTCCAAAGTATAGTGAGATGAAGGAGCTGAAGCTGACTCTCACCACAAGTTCTTAATTTTTGAACCTCTGCACAGTTTGTGCACAGACTGACCCCCGACACCCCACCCTCACCCCCTCCTTTCCTCACCTCTCACCTGTCTCCCTCTAGTCTGTAGTCAGACTGAAAGCTCGGCCGTCACACTGGGCTCTCCCCTCCTCTTACAGGACCCTGAGTTATTTGAGGAGCTAGAAGACAAAACCTCCGTTAGCAATGAAGTAGAGATGGAGTCAGAGGAGCAGAATGCAGAGAGAAGGAGGAAGATGGTAAGTGTGCCAAGCGAGGGCCTACAGCCGCTTGTTTTGTTGCTACGCAGCCGCCCAGCAGGAAGCAGAGCAGCTAAAAGAATCAAAGGAAGCAGTGGAGTTATCAGAGCTTTGATAGGGGCAGCTGTTCTATTCTCTCCATCCATCACTTGTCTGCAGATTCTGTTCCTCCAACCACTGTCTGTCTCCCTTCTTTCCCCTCTTCCTCCCTCAGCTCTGACTCCTGCTTGCTTGTATTCTCACAGCAAGGTACACTTACCCCCCCCCCCCACATGGCTTTTTATCCTCCTCATGTGAGTGCGTAAGTGGGCTTTTTAGCCTGTTGTCAGAGCACTGGTTAGAGATGGAACTCTTATGGGTTCAACACTACTCCACACACACACAGATTCATTTCACAAATAAGGGTGTATAGTGCTGAGTCATCAGTGGCCAGCACGCTGCTCTGTTAGTAGATCAGACAGAAACTGTAGAGGTAGTCACAGCTTTTATTGGTTTCACATTCTATGGGCGCAATGGGATAAATTAGGAAGAGTAAAGAAAGATGTGGCTAACATCAGCATCAGGTTTATTACCATATTGCTTTACAATTTATTAACCCAACGATGAAGACTTGGTACGCATCTCCAACAAAACAAACCATGTTTAATATTTCCAATCATTTGTTACCTGAACATCCTGAGACCAGGATCTTTGAAGGGGGCGGGCGAGATGGATGTTTTTGTCTTTGAGTGTATTTTGTATTCTTTCTGGGATGAGCAAATAAATTATGAATAATGATAATAATCCTTATTAATATAGCGCTTTTCAAAAACAGGGTTACAAAGTGCTTTACATTTAGTAAAGAAGGTAAAAAGACAATGAATGAGGAGATAAAGCGAAAACTTAAAAACAGGAAATGTGAGGAAAATGGAACATATGATTATAAAGATAAAATAGTAATAGAAATTAAATAACAAAATAAAATATTTTAGTAAGAACTAAAATAACCAAAGTGTCCTGCCTGTGATGATGCCTAAAATAGATTAAAAAGCACATTGATAAAAAAAAATATTATTTTATTTTTGATGCCAAGTGTTGTGTATACATTTTGTGCGTTTGTGTTGCTGAAAGTGTCCAGTAAGTGTGGTTCAAGTCTTTATTTTTGGCTTTTAGTTCAGACCTGTTTGGTAAGATCTCAGCTCATGTGCAGAAGAGTTTGGTTTTGTTTACATTGTTTTCTGGTACAAATCTAATCGCAGATAGTGTCGATGGTAGACAAGGTTTCCATGAACAGATGTAGGACAGATATGTCTTTGCCCCTTTTAATGATTCCACTCCACAGCTTCCAGTTTTCCCTGCTTCCCCCTTGTTGTTGCTCCTTGCATTTGGCGCTTTGCTCTGTTAGAACAGCCTGAGCTGCATTTGCAACAATAACCCGACACACGGCTGCGCAAATGTTCTATCTTATTGTGGATCACATCGTTCTTGTTCTTTGCAGACGCGAGAGGAGAGAAAGATGGAGGCCATTCTCCAGGCCTTCGCTCGAATGGAGAAGAGGGAGAAACGGCGAGAGCAGGCACTGGAGAGAATCGGCACTGTCAAGCCGGAAGTCGGAGCACGCAGCGACATAAAAGAGGAGCCGCCGGCCACGCCCGAGGCCGTGGACTCTCCAGCAGTCATGCAGGTTAAAGAAAACTGATATTCATACCACGTTTAAGTCATCAGTATTGAGAAATGGTGATGGTTTTACCTAAAAATGTTTCTCCATTTTCAGCCTCTCATTGAAATAAAAGAGGAGCCGGGTCTGAAACCTGCCAAGGTCAAAGGCTCCAGGAACAGGAAAAGCTTCTCCAGGAACAGAACCCACATCGGCCAGCAGCGCCGACGCGCTCGCACTATTAGCACTTGCTCGGACTTTCAACCCGGCTCTCCAGTAGAGCCCTTGGAGCCGTTATCTAACGAAGCCCCTGAAGGAGAGGCGCCCGTCGCCCCCGAGCCAGAGGCCATCGCTTTACAAGCACCCGACGTCAGCCCGCCGCACAGCAGCTCTCCGGCCCCCGAGAGGCACCGCACGAGCAGCAAGAACTTCAAAACAAAAAAGGTACGCAAACTAAAAACACTCAAAAGTAAAAGAACTTCAATACGAAAAATGTACGCAAAATAAAAACACTCAAAAGTAAAAGTCTGAGTACATGAAGGTTAAAACATTTTTAAAAGCAGTAAAAAAATATTTAGTTGTTTTCAAATTTAAGAAAAGTTACTCCAATTATTATTTAAAGTTTTAAAATTAATAGGGTCATTATCATAGTTATTTGACTTCAGCACTGATCAATAATCTAAAAATACTTTACATTACCATTCTGTTTATGCACTAAAGTAATTGTATTTAGTGTTAGTTTGCTTTGATTAATTAAACTATTTGATAATATTTCAATAATTTTTATATTTGTAAACCCAGGGACAGAATAATGTGACCCTAAAAGCAGCCGAGAAAAACTTGTTAATTCATTTGCTGAGATGCTAAAAAAAATTCCAACATTGGAAAGTAGAACATTTTTATTCAGGCTTAGCACAACAGGAAGTAACCGACTTCTTTCTCCAACAGCACTTTGTGAGCGAGTGGGTGGGTGAGAAGCAGCCAGACCGGCCCGCCGTCCGAACGCCAGAGCCGGTCCCCGAGCGGCCGCTGAGAATAAGCAGCGACCCCGAGGTTCTGGCCACGCAGCTCAACGCGCTGCCCGGCATGGCCTGTTCACCTCAGGTCTACAGCACGCCCAAGCACTACGTCCGCTTCTCCTCGCCGTTCCTGGCCAACCGCAGCCCCACCACCCCAGGGGTCCCAACGGGCCGACGGCGTTCCCGAGAGCTGCCCGAGACGCCACCGACCACAGGATCCTGCAAGAAGGTACGAACAAACGCTGGACCATTAATGTGAAATATGAAGTTCTGTTTTCTGCTAAAGCATTAGAAATCAAAATACAGAAGCAGATTAGGGACAATTTTTGTGGAGAATTTTTTTTTTTGGGGAATTCAAGAATAAAGTTGAAATGTCTAGAATAATGTTGAAATATAATGTCGAGATTAAACTTGAAATTTTGAGAATATAAGTAAAATATAATGTTGAGATTAAACTGGAAAAGACGAGATTGAAATTTAAATTTAGAGAATAAAGTCTAAATTTTGAGAATAAAGTTGACATATAATGACAAGATTAAAGTATTTAGAAAATTGACTCAAAATGCCTTATGGTGAATTGGCCCTAGACAGTTTCCGTAGATTTGACTTCATTTAGAAATTTTGACTTTGTTCTTGATTTGCCCCAAAATTATTTTTTCCATCAAAAATGGCCCTAATTCTCTTCCATATGTACGACTGTATAAAAAACAATTCTTGGATTTGTTTTGTTTCCTCCATCAGCGGTGGTTGAAGCAGGCCCTGGAGGAAGAGGGCTCCACCAGTCCAGCCAGACGACCCAGCCTCCTGATGCCGGGGGAGGGGCCGCTCAGCCCCTCCATCAACGGTGACTCAGACAGTCCACTACCTTACAATGGCACCTGCTGCTCGCTACCAGGTAGGAAAAAACTAGGCTATTGCTAAGCTAATGCAGAGTTCGATGATGCGGGCCAGCACCTGCGTCCTCACTTGCATTTTTTTCGGGAAATGCAAATATTCTAGTTCTTTTAGTTTCAACAGTTTGTGTGACTTCTCCAATAATCACATTAAACATTTATAAAAAAGTTAAAAGGATCTTTCAGGATCCTCAGTCTAGATTTATTTTTCTGTATGTAAAGCTGAGTAAATCAGAATTCACTTAAAACTAACAAATTGTCTGTGAACCTCCTGCAGAATTACCGACTCCTCTGAAGAAGCGGCGACTCAGCCCGCTGGACGCCTGCATGTCTGAGGGCTCGACGCCTTACGGCTCCCCATGTGCCACGCCCACCCGGGCTGACCAACTGGAGATGCCTGTGACGCCCATCTTAATGGCCACGCCCCCACGGCCTCGCACAGAGGAGCTTAGCGTGGAGCCCATGTCCACCACGCCAACGCAGACAGCGAGCATCTCTCAGGAGGTAACCCCGTTTAGTTTAAGGGCCACATACAACCTAGTTTGACCTCAACTGGGCCGGATCAAAAAAAATTATGATTTTGTGAAGAAAATGATTCCGATTTCTGCCAATTTTTCCTCAAGTTATTCATTTCTCAGACAGTTTGAAGGATTGGAGGGGTGAGGTACCACAGTGTGGAATGAGCCGCATTTTTCTGTTTGAGCCTGACACAAACCTAGGCATAATTTTTAAATATCTGTTCAAAGTTCGGTTATTCATTTTCTATCACAGGGGGTATCAAACTCATTTTAGTTAAAGGGCCTCAAAGTGGACCAGAGCAGAAAAATCCATGTTTTTGTGATGGAAAAAGCAGAAAGTAACAACATTCTGAATATTAAGCAATTGTTGAAAATTCCCTTTACTTTGCAACAAATATTCTTGAAAGTTTTTGCTCATAAATGTTTATAAATGTTCAGACCAGACCAGATGCTCCGGTGGGCCAAACTTTGCCCCTGGGCCTTGACTTTGACATATATGTTGTAGATGTTTAATTGGCGCTGACTCAGTGTGACTTTTGATTGCAGAGCGAATCTTCAACTGAGAGCTCGCCTGAGGTCAGTCGCAAGTCCAGCACGCAAGAGGTGAGACTGAAATCCCACACGCTGACAATAGTGAGGAGAAACAAGAGTTTTCTCATCTCATAATTATGATTTAATCAGACTAATTGATGGCTTTCATCACTGGCTAAAAACCCACATCATCACCTCACTGAACTCTCTTGTTCCTCCAGGCTGAACGCCCCCCTTCGTTGACCTCCTCGCCCACTATCAAAGCTCCTGTTACTGACGGACCGCTAACAGAGGCCAAACTGTCTGCCCCAGAGAGTCCACAGCCCCCACCCTCTGAGCCTGTGGAGGGTGGAGAGGAACGGGCAGATGTTGCTGCTGCTACCGCTGCTGCTGAAAGCACCAGCGACGCCTCCACCTCTGCGGAGAACCCCTCATTCCCCGGATGGACTAAAAGTCCGGAGAGAGGTCCGACCGGCCTGAACTTCTCCCCCGTGAACTCCAACCTGCGGGACCTCACCCCCTCCCACACCCTGGAGCCTCTGGTGGCACCCTTCAGGCCTGAGGCGGGTTCCCAGGGTCCCCCCACTGAAGGACCCGCTCTGTTCTACGCCTGCCCCGAGGAAGGAGGAGCACACGGAGGCTTCTCACGGTCACTGGACGGAGAGGGCGGGGGATCGGCTCAGAACCCCCCACAGAAGAAAAAGGTTAGAGTCCCAATAATCCTGAACATGAGCTCATTATTAACTAATTCAGTGCCAGCCATTTTCAAATTTTCTGCCCCCCATCGTCAGAGCACCATTGGTCACTACAACACCCCACAGCTTAGATATTGATGAGGGACCTCCGCCAGGGTGTTTTCTAGTAATCCCCGTGAAAAAGCGCAAATGACGAGTTTCTCGTCAATGGTGCTGAGCTTTCGGATTTGAAATGACGAGATATCTCGTCGGGGGCACTGAGTGAATTAATGTGTAGTTAAAGGTTCGATAATGATGATTCTGAGACACTTTGAATTGATAACATTTTACAGCTGGTGCCGCTACATGCTATGCTAACCCAAAAATACTTAATTCTTAGTTTATTTTCGAAATTCCGACTTTAATCAGAATTTTTAATCGAGAATTGAATCTCGACTTTATTCCTTGATTTACCCAAAATTATTTTCTCTATCAAAATTGGGCCCGCCTCTTTCAGCTGTTGCTGCTACATGCTAAGCTAACACAAACGTATGGGACAGGTTGCTGGTTTGGCGTTCCAGCACATTTACAATACGAGCAACTAGGGATGTAACGATTCACTCAACTCCCGATACGATTTGATTCACGATACTGGGTTCACGATACGATTCTCTCACGATTCATTTTACAAAATGGGACTGTACTTAAATGACTGAAAAATATTCCTTTATTTTTTGGGGGGGGGAAAAAAACTAGAAAATGCTGTACTATTTTTATTTTATTTTTCATTGTCAAAAGAATCCCTTGATGAACTATTCAAGCAATGCAATTTAACTAAAAATAAATCTTGAATGAAATAAATAAAGGAATAATACAAATGAAGAAGCCTATTCATTTAAATTATGGTTCTATAGTAAACAATACAAAACTGCATAATAGTTATTTTTCTTTTTAAAAGTGCAACTGAAAATGTATTTTGTGACTTAACAATTGGACCTTAAAAAAAAAAAAAAAAAACAGTCTGCACTGTATTTGCGTCAGATATTTGTTTGAACCAGCAGAGGGCGCTGGTAATCCAGTGGTCGGTTGGGATGCAACTAAGTGCAGTGAAGAAGAGATGCTACGCTAGCAGACAAAGTTAATAGAAAAACGTGACTTTTACAGATATTCACTTAATATTACAGATATTCTTTTGGTGCTTAAGGGGTAAGGAATCATTTATGAATATGTTTAAGAGTAGAAGGCGGCCAGAAAGAAAGTATTAGTAGATTTCGCCCGCCGCCATGACTTCTGGATAGCGCTGGTTAAAAAAAGTACTGCGATTCAATTTTCACAGCATCGATGTGAACCTTGATACCTATGAATCGATTTTTAACTGCCTTACGATTGATCGTTACATCCCTACGAGCAACGCAAATATTCAGGGAATCTTTTCATTCAACATCTTCAAGTTTCCTTTTCTGTCAACTGAAAATCCTCCATAAATGTAACGCAGGAAGGATTATGAAATGGCTGCTGCACAGACTAAAAAAAAAATTTATATTATTTGCTTCTTGTTTGTACTTTTAGTCATTTACCTTTGACAGGAACAGCTCGATTCTTCACTTGTGTGAAAATAAAATGAGGTGCTTCTCATGAACTAACATGTTTTCTTTGACTTTGTTTGTTTATTTATTTAAAAGGGAAAGTGCATATAAATGAACATTCAAATGTAAATACGCCATCTGCAGTCCGTGGCAGGTCAGAAGAAATAAGATTACAATGACAATATAACTGACACACAGCAATGACAGAACCAAGGAACACTGAGATGACACATGAAATCTTAAACTTAAATTAGTGCTGAGAGAGCAGGTTTCTTTTCTTTTTTTTGTCTTTTAAAAGTTAAGTGCGTTACAGTCTCTTATTGGAGATGATATTGGACTCGTGTGTGTGTGTGTGTGTGTGTGTGTGTGTGTGTGTGTGTGTGTGTGTGTGTGTGTGTGTGTGTGTGTGTGTGTGTGTGTGTGTGTGTGTGTGTGTGTGTGTGTGTGTGTGTGTGTGTGTGTGTGTGTGTGTGTGTGTGTGTGTGTGTGTGTGTGTGTGTGTGTGTGTGTGTGTGTGTGTGGGTGGCTCTAGTGGAGGCTCTGGTTATTTTACCACTTGTGGTTTCAATAGCTGTGTTTCCATTACAGATTTTTGCAAAATAAAAGCGATATTTCTAAAGTTTGTTTCCATTGATGGTTGTTTTGGAGCCTCGCAACTCCTGTGAAATCTCATCTCTCGATACTTCGCTGCTGAAAGACTGGACACTCAGAACCTTCTTAGAACACTGTATTCCTTTGTTATTTCACATCTAATGTGGCACCAATATTTTTTTTGTATAATACTAAGAAATGTCTCGGTCTTCTCTTGTGTCCTCACGTACTGCGCCATTTTTTCTCTGAGAGAAGTGGTCATGTGACCAGGTACGTCACATTCTGTGACGTGTATTTGCGTATTCCCATTGTGCTTTTGCGACACATTTCAATATCGAAACATCTGAAATTCCTCCTCATGAAAGTGGCAACTTTTTTTTTTGTGATATTTGAGTGTTTTTTTTTTTTTTTAAATTCAGGTGTTTCCATCACCAGTTTTTATTGCACTATTTAGATTTTGCGCATTTCCAAGGGAGATGGAAACGCAGCTACTGACTTTATGTTTCTGAAGTCGAAAAATACTCCTTACAAAAATTGTCCTTTTTAATTTGTAGATAAAAACATTGTTTAGGGTTTTGTTTCTCATTTTTTACGTAGGAAAAAATGTTTAAAGTTAGTTGGTTTTCAGATTTTTGAGGAAATTTACATTATCAGTTGGATAAATGTTATTTTTTGTTCCACCAGGTTTCTCTCCTCGAGTACAGAAAGCGTCAGCGCGAAGCTCGTCGCAGTGGCTCTAAAACAGAGTGCAGCTCCCCCGTCTCCACGGCTCCGCCCCTGACGATGGACGCCTTCCCTCAGGAGAGCGAGCCCCCGCCCCCTCCTCCGCCTCCTCCTCCACCGCCGCCGGTCGTCACCGTCGCGCCCATCGCTGTCGCTGCCGTGAAAGAGCAGCTTAACAACGAAGATCTGGAAGCAGCAGGAGAGAGGGAAGGAGGAGAAGGACAGTGGTGCGTGAAGAGTCTGTGAGTCTTGGATTTATGTCGTGTGACGATATTGATCCAAACTCCTCCTCCTGTGTTTCCTCAGGACGTCATCGACCTCTGTGGAGCAGGCGAGAGAACGTAGCTACCAGAGAGTGCTGCTGCTCAGCAAAGACAAGGACGGAGGTGAGGGCGCCTACGCTCCATGTGCACGACCATGTTTGCTTGTTTGGTTGTTTACGATCTGCTGCTTTGTTCAGACGAGACGGACGAGATGACGACTCAGAGAGAGTGCGCGTCGCCAAGTCAGCAGAAAACCCCTACTCATATGGTAAGTCCCTCCCACAGAGTCTGTGTGGAACAGGAAGTGTTTGATTTGTACGGGAAGTGAATGGGAAGTGTTTGATTACAACAGGAAGCATTTGGTTTGTACGTGAAGTGTTTGATTTGTACGGGAAGTGAATGGGAAGTGTTTGATTAGAACAGGAAGCGTTTGGTTTGTACGTGAAGTGTTTGATTTGAGCAGGAAGTGTTTGATTTGTACGGAAGTTGTTCAATTTGAACAGGAAGTGTCAGTAAGTTTGACGTTGGGAATCTAACCCGTCTCTTTCCTCCTCCAGCCGTCATCTCCTGGTACTTCTTGTCGTCCATCAAAGGAAGACGACCCTGACGCTCTTCCTCGAACGCCGACCGCGGTCAACCCTCCACAGAGCAAACCCACAGGGTTGAAGCCGGCTCCCCTGACCCCCACCAAGCTGCTGCCGACACCGCTGCCCTCGTCTCCGGTCCATTACCCAGCATCCTCTCTGCTCCACTCGCCCCAAGCTCAGGGTTCTCCGTTCCGCAGCCAGAGGGCGCTGTTCTCCACCCAGCCGCCTCAGAGCCAACCACAGTTCAACACTCAGAGCACCCCTCCCCCCCCTCCGCCTCCCCCGGCTCCTCACGCCGCCTCCTTCTTCCCGGCTCAGAGCTCCGCCCCCTCTGGCCCGTTCGCCGCCTTCAAACCGGCCGTGCCGCCGTCGTACCCCCCGGGCTCTCAGACACTGATACAGACTCTACCGTGCAGCGTTCACTACCAGAGCGCGGCCCCGCCCCCACCTCCTCCTCCCCCTCCTCACCCAGGCCCCGCCCTTCTGCACGTCAACCTGCAGCCGCCGCCCATTCTCCTCTCTTCAGCCCCGCCTCCTCCTCCACCCTCCCAGCAGCAACAGCAGCCTCCCCCCTCTGGCCCCGCCTTGCTGTCGCTGACCCCCCCTCCTCCTCCTCCGCCCCCACCACCCGCCCCCTCCTCCGGCGCTGCCCTGCAGCCGCTTCACTTTCAGAACTTAGCGGGTTTCCAGCCGGCACTGATGCGTCCGGCCGCCCCCAACCCCTCTGTGCCCCCGTCCTCGTACCCCCCCTCCCTCCAGCAGCCTGGACTGCCTCCGCCCCCCCCACCCCCTCCACAGCAGACTCAGCAGGGCCCGCCCGCCTCTGCCCAGATGCCTTCTGGGAACCGTGGAGCTCCTCCTGCTCCATCCTCGTCCTTCCACAGCTCGGGTTATCTGAGCTCAGGGTGGCACTGACGACCCCCCAGGACCACGGAAGGGAGGGGGGAGTGTACCATACACTGTAGATAGTTTTTGTACCTGAAGACGTGGCCAGTGGAAGAACAGGATGGGAGGAGTCAATGGTTCTTTTTAAGAAAACACAACAAAAAACGAGGATGTACAATTTTAGAGAGCGATAAAATACACACGAACTGCTCAAAGATGGACTTACAGACCTGTCTGTCTGTTTGTTTGTCTGTCTGTTTGTTTGTTTGTTTTACCTGTTCAGGAGAGGGGACGCTCCTGCTCCGTGTCCCGTTTGGACTCCCGAGGCACTTTGTTCATCCACAGACATTCCACCTTCCTCCTCCTCCTCCTCCTCCTCGTCATCGTTAACCCGTTCTAATTTAGCGGCTCGTTCTAGCAAAACAAAAAGCTTTTTGTATAGAGAAAAAAAAACCTACACACTTATTTTTTTTATTCCTTCGTCTAACAACAAAATATCTGCTCACCGCTGCAGATTCAGAGGAAACCCATTCCTCTGGGGGAGGGGCCGGCCTCGCCACTGACTGGCTGCACTTAATTCTGTGTGTGTGTGTGTGTGTGTGTGTGTGTGTGTGAGAGAGAGGGTGTGTTACTATGTGTGTGTGTGTGTTTGTTTGTAGTCCTCTGAGGCGGGCGGGCCGGCGCCTCGCACAGCTCGAATGGTTAGCGGTTTATTTTTGAATATCAATGGTTATTTGTAGAAAGTGTAATTTAATGTATAGATGCGACTCCAGCTTTCAAACAGGAAACGGATGTAAATATTCTGCTTCTTTTTCTTTTTCTAAGCTTGTACATTTCGCTCCCATCGCATTTTGAAACATTGGTTGTAAATACGAACGCTCTTCTCGGCAAAGCTGAATGTTTCTGTGACCGTAGCATTTATTTTTATTTTATTGCCTCTCTCCCACCCAACACCCCCCACCCCCACCCACCCAAACACCCTCTCGACTTTTTTTTTTTTTTTTGTCCTTTTTTTTATTTGTGTGTGAGTGTATGTTTATGTGGAGCAGAGAGACTCACAGACACTGCACTGGTGGCTATTTTCATGGTTCATTATAATAAATATCTGTAATGACAGTTTTATACCAAGACTAGTGTGTTTCTTACTGAACTTTAAACTTCAAATGAAACCAGCTCTGTTTTCTGATTGGTTCCCTGACTGGGTTCTACGTCCCACCCCAGTGAAGATGACCTGGACACACCACTGCTCTCTACTTAGGGTGAGATAATTCTGTTTTTATTATGTTAACCACTTCCTGTTGCATTTTCTACTGCAGGGGCGTTAAACATATTTTAGTTCAAATGCCAAATACGAACCACTTTGATCTCAAGTGGGAAAAAGAGCAATTTACACATTATTCTGCCCTATAAATATATGTAAAGTAATGTTACAGACAATATCCAATCTTTAAATTCCCTTGAATTTGTGACTTTTTTTTTTCTACAATTTGTAGAACAATTTTATAAAATTTCCGAATTGCCAAAAAGATAAGTATTTTTTTTTCAACGTTTTGTGATTAAAGTGGTTGACGTGATAAAAGTGTGGGAAAACTGTAAGCCTTAGCAAATATTGTGGATATTCATTGAATTTATGTATTTGGAAAGGCTGAGATATCTACAACTCAATTTTTACACATTGATCAATTTTCTGTAATTTCAACTTTTTCTCACAGGCTGTATTTGATGCACTAGAGGGCCAGATTTGGCCCCCGGGCCTTGAGTTTGACACATGTTCTCCTGCACAAAAAGTGCTTCTCAAATGAAGTTTGATTTGAATAGAGGGAAATATTGATTTAAAAATGTATTAAGTCATATTTTATTGTTACATTGTAACTCAACCTCAAGACTACTTTTTTCTGCTGAAAACAAATGTATTTGTGTATAAAGTTGTTTATTGATTGATTTCTGGTCTAACTCCTAACATTTTAGTCAAAATATTTCAAATTGTTGTATTTTGTTGTAAAATGTCAGCGTTATGGGTTGAAACCTGGCTATTACAATATAACTTTGCTATTGGCTGAGAACGGTGGTTTGTGACGTTTTGGTTGCTTCTTACATCACAAACAAGCGCTGTTAGCTCCGCCCCTTCTATTAAAAACTACCACCTCTGACTCTACAATCTGTGGTGAGTAGGTTAAACAGAGAATAGTGAATAGAGAGCTATAGTGAGTTAAGTAGCTAGTTAGCATAGCATAGATTTATAGCATAGACTGGGCATGTGTTAGCTGCTTTTTTTTCTGTTTTTTTTTTTTTTTGCATTTCTAACCCCAGAGTTTAGTTACTTTTTAAATTCAAATTCAGTTGTTAAGTCTGAGCATCCAATGAGAACGAGGTAAAAAATATTCTGAGCATAATCAATCTGTGCAACACAGGGTGAAACATGGTGCTTTTATTTTGAAGGGATCTTCTTTGTGACTGCCTTACAGCGGTAAACTCTCACCACGACGTAGAAACTGTAAATGTAACAGATCATATCACACAGTGTGAAGGAGTCAAAATACAAAACAGCAACCACAGAGAAGTTTATTATTTCCTGTTTCCCATCAAAGCGCACTTATTCTTATTTATATTTTAAAGGAGCTCATATATTTGTCTTTTATTTATTATTGTTTTATTTAAAAAAGAAAAAAGAGCTCATTTATTTCCCCTCTTTGTACTCCAGTAAAATAAGACATTCAATATAAATTACACTTATTTTCTTATGTGTGAAAAATGGCACAACATCAGTCCATTCTGACGGTTTTTACGTTAATCCACAGACGAGCAACAGACCAAGAGTTTAAACATGTCAAAGTGTACGATTCAAAGACAGAAGAGGGTTAATTAACACGTAAACACAGATTTATGCACTTTTAGAACGTCATCTCAGTCTCTACTTTTACATTTCTTCTTCTTCATGAAAGTTAAATTCCTGCTCAGGAAGTCGATTGATCCAAAAGTCTTGTTTTGTTTAGTTTTTCTTCTGATGATTTTATTTCCTGTTATTGATCCATGTCCATCAGTCTGTCCATGTCTGTTAAATGTTGTGATTCCCAGGAGGAAAACGTACAGGGTTCACGACGCACTGAGACAAACTCCTTTTTTAGGGATTTGATCCAGACACACACACACCAGTCCCACATGGAAACTTATTTTATACAGAGAGAGCCTCAGAGTAGAGACGGATCTCCTCCATTAACTCTGCTTCACTCAGATGTTGTCCTTCACATCATCACCAGCGTCCAAAGGCTGGACCAGGAGATGCAGATGGATCTGGATCCTGAACAAACACCACGTGTGTCGCTGAGACCTGCAGCCAGAATAATAGAAATAATCAATAAAATCCTCCTTATTTTTTCTGTGCATTTATTAAAGTTTTGATCTTAACATTTTCCATGATCTACATTCACATCTGTTTTTTTCATCTAAATCATTTTAATCAGATGTTAAGGTCACACCAACCTCATTCCTGCTGCCGCTACTTCTTTATATTGGGTGAAACTTACCAGCTTATGTTCTAGCCTTTCACAATAAGAGCCCTCCATAACTTTAAACTCCTATTTTGCCTTAAATACATAATGTGGTTTAAATTAGTCTTTAAGGGAACACTAACAATATTATTTAAAAAAATAAATACAGGTGAAAAAAGAGAATCTGTACAAATGACATTTATTCATTCATTATAATGTAAAATTTCTTAATGTATTATATCTACTATTACTTATATATTCATTTATCTATTATTATTAATTACTTAATACTGTGGCAATATTATCTATTATTACTTATTTCTTAATTTGGTATTCAATATTACTTATATATTCATTTATTTATCATTTAGAATAATTACATCAATATTTATCTAATATTATTTATTGCCACTTATATTTTATTTTTGTACTTTATTCACTTAATTGTATCAATATTTATCTACTATTATTATTTTTTTTGTTTTTATTATAACTAATATATTCATGTATTTATTATCTATAATTAATTTTATTCACGCAATAAGTCTAGTATTTATTGCCACTTTTGTTTTTTTTAACTTGTTCATTATTGTTTGTTAATTATTTAATATTTATATCAATATTTGTTTATTATTACTTGGTTTATTTATAAGTATTTATTATTAATAATATATTCAATTATAGCAATATTTATCTAATATTTTTTATTGCCACTTATTTATAATTATTCAATAATTATATTAATTCCATTGAGACTTTTATTCTGGAGGGATTGACTCAGATATGTATCTGTGACTCTTATTGATGCTTTTTGTGAACATTTCTTTTCACAGTAACATGTTTTATGTTGTTAATAAATTAACTGTGGGTTTGCGGTTGAAATAAAGTAAATTATAGACATAGTAAATAATAATTGTGTATATTTGTTACCTTAGTGAGACAGGATTCAGATGACGTTGTTTCCGCTCTCTGTGAAAACAATGAAAGAAAATGAAAAACAAACTAATGCAGTTTGAAAGATAACCAGCAGGGGGCAGTGTTGGACAAGTTTCATTTTTCCTGACGTTATGAAGGCAACACAACGGATTTACATTTAAATTAGATTAAATGTGTTAAATACACAGATCTGTTGTAAAGTTTGACTTTTACCTGCAAAACAAGTGATTTTAGTGAGTTATATTTTGATCCTTCTGTCAATAAAAAGCAACTAAACCCCAAAACGTCTTTATTCTGCTGAAAACAAATGTATTTGTGTATTTAGTAGTGTTTGTAGATTGATATTTGTCCAACTCTTGACAGTTTAGACATAGGCAGAGTTTTAAATAAAATAGAATTAAATATATAGACTGTCTCGAGATTTACGCCAATCACAATGTGTGTAACATATACAATACTGCAAAAATGATTAGTAACAAAATTGATATCGTTGATTACTAAAATTTGCGTCAACGCGTCGTTTAATGATGAAATCTTTCTGCTTCATTTTCGCTGCAGTGCCATTTACATTGTGAAGAAGAACCAACCTAAAGTCTCAAAAGTTTGGGACCATTTCACTGCAAACTTATACTAGTATTTTAAAAAGGACAACAAATGAATTCATATATATTTTTGTACAGTCACTGTGTTTTATGGGACCTAAAATATTTCTATATTATGTACATTATTAAAAATATTTGACCACTAGGGCCGCAAATTTCGCATATGGTTTTTGATTAGATATAAATTGCAATTTGTTGTTTTTTGTTGTATAATGTAAGAGTGACTGCCCTCTATGGGTTGAAACCAGGTTATTACAATCACATTTTGCTATTGGCTGAGAATGGTGGTTTGTGACATTTTGGTGGCTTCTTATGCCACTGTTGGCCCCGCCCCTTCTATAAAAACTATCACCTGTGAACTCTTGGATTGAGTATTGAGTAGCTAATTAGCGTAGCATAGATTGTACGTCGTAGATTATATAGTATAGACTGGGCGTGTCTTGACTGCTCTAGTAGCCCCGCCCATAATAAAGGCTTTTTTTTTTTAATTTCCAGCCTCAGAGCACGTCAAACCAAACCCCAGGGTTTAGTTCAGTGTTTTTAAACCTAGGGGTCGTGACCACATGTGGGGTCGCTTGAAATGTCTTGTAATTGATTAAAAAATAAATAACTGATTAAAATTATATTTTTTAATTATTAATCTTTTTCAAATTATAACACCACACACAATCGAAAACAACTGTATTTTATACTTTTACTTTCACAATTATAAAACTAATTTCAATAAAATAACTGAGCAGTAGCGCTGAGCAATATGGACCAAAACTCATATCTTGATATTTTTTCAAAATGTTGATAAAATATAAATCTTGATATTTTTAATTCAAATAAAATCTGATGAGAAAGACAATTCTGGGATAAATTTGCTCATACAAAATGCCACACAGGCTCATTTATTAACAAATAGCTGAACAATATGTGCTACTTTAGTATTTTTCTCCTCTAAGGGACAGCACGTGTGAGTGAGTTCTGTAGTGTGGCTCGTTACGATGTTCTAAGAAATAGCGAAAGCAGCGTCTCCTAAAACCAGTATTTTAATACAAAATAAGATATAAAATATATATCAATGTAATGTTATTTTCTATATCGCCAAAATAGAAAATTCAATATATCTTGAATCTCGATGAATTGCCCAATAAACATGATCAAAAACTAATTCTAGAGAACAAATGTATCTGTGGTCGCCAAAAATGTGTGATATCAAAATGAAGTCTAGTTTAGGTTTAGTTGCTCTTTAAATCTACATTCCTTTCAAAATAAAAGTGTATTTACTGTCTCCCAGCAGCTCCTCTGACATCAGGCTGTCCTGACGGTTTCCCAGCACGAAGGCCAGGAAAGAGAGGATGAGGGCGTCCATGATGCCCATGATGGCCAGGATGTAGGCCCAGCGGATGGAACACGCCCCCAGCGTGTACTTGTCCGTCTGCTCGCCGCACATACGTTTCACCTCATCACTGTCCCAGCCGTCAGGATAGATCATACAGCCCAGGATCAGACACGTGCCTGTGGGGGAAAGACGGGTACAGGTACAGGTAAGGGGGGGTCGACTGGAGCCACTCCCAGTGGAGGTAAATAACAAAATAACAACCGAAGATTGAAATGATCATTAAACACAAATATTCTGTTTATTAGAGATAGTTTACTCCGTCCCATATGGCCTCTCATTTCAGTTTGCACACCTGAGTAAGATCAGCTCTCAGGTAAAGGGAAGAGGCTAAAATCATGCCATAAAACGATTCACAAACAAACTAATGCCTTTGGTTTTGCAAATAAGAAATGTACCTATCAAACAAATACAGCATGTTTTACACATACAAAGAAATGTGTCTTAAGTTGCAGAAAATATACAAAATGGGGCGTGTGGGTGTGTGCATCTGCAAGGTGGAAATTTTGTAAACTCATGCCAAGAGTCACATGACAGTTTTTTTTTTTTATTGTTGTAAAATTTATTTATGTATTTATTCATTTATTTTTTTGGTAATTAAAAGCTGTCACGTTCTTTGCCAAGACTCAAAATCCCACAATGCAATGCGCAAAACATTTCCAAAGTTCAAGTAACGCGATCATTTCACAACAAACCGATTGTTTATGGCAGTGGTTCTCAACCTTTTCAGCCTCAAAATAACCCTCAAAATAAAGGTTCCACAGAGCGGGGACCCCCACTGTAGCTGAAGGTGGTTGAACACAGACATGAACATTGAAGAACAGTCATGTGGAGACAGTGCCATCTATAAGGGGGAATAAAGGGGAGAGATTTTTGGGGTCCATCCATAAAGTCAGTAAAATGATGGTCTATTGTTCTATGAATCTGTGATAACCACATTTATTTATTCATCTGAATAATATCCACTGTTATCCAGGAATGTTTAGTATTATTTACACCATAGTACATAGTCATCTTAAAGATGTTTCAATCAGAAATAAAATGGGTCAAAAGTGACCAAAAATGGTGGAAAAGGAGGTCAAATGGATTGGATTCTAAAAACCACAGAAATTGGTTAAAAGCTGCAAATTAGAGTGGGCAAAAATGGACAGAAAAAGTCATAAAAAAGGTTCAAAGTGTCAATATTGGCTTAAAAGTGGCAGAAATGGGGGGTTAGGGGTGATTTAAAAAGTAGCAAAAATTAGTGTAAACTGGCAAACAAGGGACATGACAAACGGTGAATGTTGTTAAATTGTCAAAAATAAGCATCAAATATATGGTGAAAAGATTTTAAAAGTGACAATAATGGGCCACTTATGTGACATTAGGTGAAAAGTGTTTATAAGTGCTGCAAATATCTTGAAAGTGGAAAAAAATGTGCAGAAAAGGCTTTGAAATTTTATGGAGAAGTGTCAGAAATGGGAGTAATGTAGCAAGTATGCATCAAAAGGAGGAAAAATATGTTCAAAAATAACAAGTTTAGTGTAGTTGCAGAAAAATGGTACAAACAGGCAAAAATGGGCTCAAGTTGTTCAGAAAATATTATTAGTTTCTTTAAGACATCAGGCGACCCCCTCTCAGTGTCTCCTGACCCCAAATGGGGTCCTGCCCCCAAGGTTGAGAGCATCTGGTTTATGGTGAAGTCAGTAACAAACTTGCAAGAAGAAATTTCAATATTTAAGAGAAAATTCTCCCATTTTTCAGGAGAAATATTTCAGATTTATTGATCTGAGGTCTATAGCGTGTGTTCTGCTAATTATCGTCCCCAGTAGCTTTTATTAAATGTATGAAACAGTGAAACACATTGTTTCCTTGACTTAAAAAGTCTTTAAAAAGAAACTTTTCCTCAGAGCGCATCCAGATGTTTTTTAATTTCACAGATGTTGCTGTTTTCTCTGATTTGTTCTGTTTCGTTGCTCAGCAGCGATCGTCACGTGTTAGATGAGAAACGAGGCTGTTGAAGAATGAATAAAGAAAAAATGCTGGCAAAGCCGACGACACTTCCTGGAAAAGAATCTGTTGAATATTTGATCGACTGCAGTGAAAATCAAAGGCAGCTGCTCTTGACTCATGTTCCTTTGATGTTTCATTCATCCACTGCTGACGAACACACTTTCTGTGTTGATTTCAACCAAAACACGTCAATATGTTGAGAAATTTGTCCTTAACGTCTCTAAAAATTAGGTCCATCTGTCTACTTCACCTATATATGTGTGCTGTGGTATCTGCTGTAAAGCTAGACCTGAAGCACAAATGTATTTCATAATAAAATATTCAGTGTTTGAATTTTTTCCACAAAAACATGAATTTTTCTGGTCTGGCCCAGAGTTCAAACTGGGTGTTTTTAGACTCTTAAACGAATGAGTTTGACACCCCTGCTCTAATGAGTCTGTAATCTGGTTTACGCTAAATATCGGAGGAGATGCGTTTGACTGGCAGGTGAAACTGTCACAGCTTTACTCACAGATGGCTGCTGTTAGTTGTCCGTGCGAGCGTGCTCCCAATTTTCCGTCATATTCGCACATTGAACACCTGTGACTGTTTCGCATGACAATTAGCAAGGAGGTGGTAGTAGCAGGTAAAAGTTCTCTCTGTAGCACTGAGCCAGGATAGCATTAGCCGCTAATCACACCGGCTTTTTTCACTGGTGGTTTATGTTTGTGAGAGGAGAAAAAGGAGCGCAGCTCCTCGCTTCAGCAGGCAGTGAAACTCATCGAGTTTGATGTGTCGCTGGTGGGCGGGGACATTTTTTGGACATTTTTTGATCCTACGAAACTTGTGGAACGTTTTGTGCGGCAGATGCATCCGGTGTGAGCGCAGCGATGCACGCAGCGATGCACGCAGCGATGCACGCAGAGATTGCAACTTTTCTGCTGTGATTCAAGAATGTGTTTGTTCACCACTTCCACTAAACTAACTTTGGCCATTTTGAGAATTTATTGCCTAATTCAATAATTAAATTTTTTTTAATAATTATTTTTTTTTTTTATAATTTAAATTTTTTTCATAATTTAAAGTTTTTAATAATTTAATTATTTTTTTAATTTACATTTTTCAATATGTATTATTTATCATTAAAATTTTAATAATAATAATAATAATAATAATATAAATGAATAATAATATAAATGAATAACAAAATAAAAACTTGACACGTGACACGATAGAGTTAAAGCGTTTAAAGAAAAGAAAAACAATCATTTTTTTTAATTAATTTATAGATTTTAATAGATTGACTTTTCCTTTTTTAGGTAATAAAAAGCCTTTGTAAGAAAACAAAAAAATGTTTTATAGTCCAAATTAGCTAAAAAAATGTACGCCTTTGTATCGTTGATCTGCCTTTAAAAAAGCAGCGGTTGTTAGTTTAGAACTAAATCTAAATCTGTGCATCATGGATTAAAATGTTATGGCTGATCAGTGAATAGAAATATGAACTATAGACGCAGAATAAATAAAGCAGAACCTCACAGATGATAAATCTCAGCAAAGCTTGTGTTGTGTTGTGTGTGTGTGTGTGTGTGTGTGTGTGTGTGTGTCTGGACAGAGGAATTTAATTCAAATGGAAGAAATTAGAGCAAATGAGAAATATTTATAGTGAGTATAAAACAGTGACGAACATTCATACAGTTATTCTCATAATATTACGACGAACCCCGACATTGTTGAACATTTCAACAAAACGACTTCTTGTTTACGTAAACCAATGGAAAATAACAAAAAAAGGTTTATTTTTAAAAAGGAAACAGCCACATGTACCACAATCTTGGGCTGGGCGGTGTGACCAAAAATGTATATCACGGTTTTTTTTTCAAAATTCTATCGGTTTCACGGTATATGACGATATATTTTTATGCATAATCAGCATTTTCTACTGGTTCAGAGATGAATTACTGCAGTAGATTAACTTATGATGATCCATTTTACTATCATGATGAGTGAATATTATAGAATAATTCCACACTAGTAGTAATACAAGTTTACAACAGCAGCCCAATAGCTCTTTGCTGCGCTAGCTTAGCTTTAGCATTAGCTTGATTTCTAGCTTTAAATGCTGCATACTCAGTGGTTTCTTATGATGAATAAAGTAGCGTTGTGTAATCAAATACACCGATACGACGCTACATTAAAAAATCATAAACAAAATCACAACAAAAATATGTACCGGTATTCGGTATGAACCGGTATACCAAGCCAGCCCTAACATAAACCACATGTGGCTCAGTTGGTGGAGCGGAGGACTGTAGTGGTGTTCACTGGTTCAAAGGACAGGCTTTTATTTTGAAAAAGTCAGTTTGCTGCAATGCTGAACTCTACGTCTCAGAACGTTGACATAATGCTGGAACATTGAAACCAAAGTGTTTCAGAATGAAAAACTTTTGAACACAATTGTACCAACGTGTACAAACATGACAAAAGCAGAGTGGACACCCCTGTCTACGTATATATATCTATACCTGGTATGTGTACTACAATGCTGCTGCCTGTGATTCCCATTGAAACCACTACTGCATGTTTAAACAGCTGCTTTCATTCTTCATGTGTTACTGGAGGAGCATTGGGATTCCAACCTTGTAACTTTATTCACGGCCTCATCCCTCATCCCCTCCCCCCACCTCTCCTTCTCTACCTCTTTATCACACATCAGCCTCTCCTCCTCCTCCTCCTCCTCGTCTATTTTTCATCATTTTCTTCCTGTCACACTTGTGCTGTTGTTATAGTGTAAAAAGAGTGATATGTAGATGGTCTTTGAGGCAGCGTGTTGGGATGAATACAGATCTATCCGAGGTGACCCTGGTCACTATTAAAATCACAGCGAGAAGAAAACATGGAAACCAGCAACTAATCTCACTGCTTTGTCAAAGCAAATGGATAATAAAATAATAGGACATTAATACAGGAAACAACAAAGAGTTTCTGTCTGTTATTGTTGTTATTTAGTGTATTTTTGCATTTTTGAGGATTTTGAAACAAACGTTGTCGTGGACTGATTTTAAAGAAGGAAAGTAGGCGGACCATTGATATCTCGCTGTAAGACATTCACTCAGGGCTTTAGATTAATGGCAACATGTTTTATCTTTGTGTTTGTCACAGAAACTACTACGTAATAAACTTATAAACAGGTGAATAATCATATTTAATAATGTTTTATTCCCCTACCGGTGTTATAAATGTAAAGGATGAACCATTTCCAACTATAAATTCACTTAAGTGCTTAGCTTGGTCACAATAAATCAATGTACATTATTTTTCATGACAGTATTTTCAAGTGCGGGAACGTTATGTTTGCTGTGTTAAGAGTCATTTTGTGGTTTTTTTCAGTGGTTTTTGCTTGTCTTTCTGTCATTTTTGTTGTGTTTTTTTTGTCATTTTGTGTTTTTTGAGTCATTGTTGTTATCACATGTTATTATGATTATATGTTATGTATATATGTTATTATTGTTTTTTTGTGTAGTTTTGCTGTTTTTTGTGTGTTATGAGTATTTTGTGTGTTTTGTTTATATTTTGTAGGTTTTTTTTTAGTAATTTTTGTGTGTTCTGTTATTTTTGCTGTTGTTTTGTATGTTTTATTGCCATTCTGTGTTTTTTGAGTCATTTTTGTGTTTTTGAGTCATTGTCATTCTGAATATTTGTCTGTTTTTGTCTCGTTTTGCAGTTTTTTGTGTGTTATGAATCATTTTGTGCATTTTTTCTCATTGTGTAGTTTTTTTGAGTCATTTGTGTGTGTGTTTTGTTATTTTTATAGTTTTTTTGTACATTTCATTGTCATTTTGTGTTGGTTTTGAGTCATTTTTGTTGTCATTAAGAATATTTGTCTGTTGTTTGTGTGTTAAGAGTCATTGTGTGTATTTTCATCTTCATTTTGTGTACTTGGAGGTATTTTTGTTTGTCATTGTGTATATTTTCTGTTGCACTTTTCCATATTTTATTGTAAAATTTGTATGTCTTTGTTATCCTTTTGTGTATTTTTGCCATAAGATTTCATGTGTTGTTTTGGAGCCATTTTGTGCGCTTACTTTGGGGGCCGCAAAAAACTAGTCTGAGGGCCACATGTGGACCCCGGGCCGCCATTTGCCAATGTCTGCTTTACAGTATTTTTGCTGTTAGTTTGACATCAGCACATAAAGTAATTCTACTTTAGACAAAACCTAACGTGCAATAAACCACAGAATCAATGCGTGAAGACTTTATTTTATGACTTTAAGACATGGCAGAACAACTTTTAGACGTTTATCTTTTTACAATATCAGACTTTAAACTCTAGAAGACATTTCTAGAACACTATATTTAGTTTAATGCGACAGCGTGAGTTACATCAGGGGTGATGCGACGTGGATCAGTGACATCATGAGAGGTGTTGATGATGGGGACGAGGCAGAGGGAGTCATGATGAGGAACTCCTGATCCCTGTAGCTTATCTTACACACACCAATGCACACACACACACACACACACACACACACGGTACAGCAGAGGGGAACACGGTGCAGAGAGGACGGGGGAGCTTGATCCTCATCTGCCAGTTTCTGCCCCAATTAACTCCTATTAAAAGGACAACACACACACACACACACACACACACACACACACACACACACACACACACACACACACACACACACACACACACACACACACACACACACACACACCAATCATACTTTTCCTGTCCATCGTGTATCTTTAGCTCCTTTATTGTCCAGTAATGATAAACCACTATTGATTATGTCACGTGCACGTTCTGCCTATTTCGTGGCCACAAATCTCTGTGTGTTTTGTGCACGTCATATCTCAAATGTCACCACAATCTTATTTTTTAACAATATTTTTTACCATGTCATGTCTGTGGCTTTGTACAAAAACACTAACAACCTATTTTGAATTGAATATTTTTCCGTGTCATATCTTAGGATTGTCCTAAATATTCTAAAGTTTGGAGTACCCTGATTGGTCGAATAGGACAAAGTGGAAGAAAAAAACATACTGAAAACATATTAATAATGTATTACAGCAGAAATGGGCACCATTTTATCACAGCAGGGGCCACAAACATGTGATTGTATCTGATCCGAGGGCCACATTATCAACATTCATGTCAGCTTTAGAATAATGACTAACCTGAGTTAATTAATACAGAAACAACAAAGAGTCTCTGTTGTTATTTGGTGTATTTTTCTGTATTATGTATGTTTTTAAAATAACTTTTTGCCAATTTTGGTGTCATTTTGTGTGTTTTTCTATTATTATTCTGTATTGTGCAGTTATTTTGTGTGTGTTCTTTCAGTCACTTTTTTTGTTGTTAATATGAATATTTGTCAGCTCTTTTGTGTAATTTGGCTGTTGTTTTGTGTGTTTGTTCCCACTGAAAACAGGAACAAGCGGGTCTGAAAATGGATGGAGTCATTTTGGTTTTTTTGAGTCATTTTTTTTGTGGTTTTTTAGAGTCATTTGTAAGTATTTTTGTCATTATTTTGTGTATTTTCTGTTATTTATGTGTATTTTTTTACCATGTCACGTCTGGGGCTTTGTACAAAAGCACTAACAACCTATTTTGAACTAAATATTTTTCCGTGTTTCCAGGTTAAATACTTTTTTTAGTCATGTTTGTGTTTTTGAGTCAGTTTTGTTGTCATTGTGAATACGGTTTGTGAGTAGTTTTGCATTTTTTTGTGTGTTAAGAGCCATTGTGTGCATTTCCGTCTTCGTTTTGTGTTTTTAGACATATTTTTGTTTGTCATTTTGTAGATTTTGTGTGTTGTTTTGGAGACATTTTGTGTGCTTACTAAAAAACTAGTCTGACGGACACATGTGAAACGTTTGGGAACCACTGATTCACACTTTACTTTAAGTTTCATGCATAAGGCTGACATCACGCTGCCATTAACATGTCATTAGTATGAATAAGGTGTCATGAAAGCTGTCATTAAGCTGTCATTCGCTAATTTATGACACTTTTTGATAAATTATGACACCTTTGGAGCTATGTTGGCATTTTTTGGATTAGGTAGAGGGATCAAGTGGGGTTAGGGTTAAGGTAACGAACAACCCTTAATGGCAGCCTTTAGGACACCTTATTCATGCTAATGACAGGTGTCATGTCATAATAATGTAGTGTAATGTCAGCATTCAAGTAAAGTGTTGTATCTTGTTGTCATAAGTTAAGTTCAAGAAAACGTCGAGTACTTTTTGAGTGTGCCGAGGTTGGCCCGTGTCGTCTTTTTAAAAAAAATCAAAAAACAGGGTCACCCAAAGTTAGCAGCAAGCTGGAAAAATTTCTTTCACAGGTGTTGTTAAAATACTTGAACTCAGTAAAGATGGAGACACAAGAACAAAGCACTGGTATCGTTTGAACTGCTGAAATATTCATCAAACTGCTCAGTTTTCTGGAGATCATCTGAACAGAAGTTCTAGTGATGTTCCTCCCGCTGCTTCTCCTTTGAGTCTGAGCGGACGTCCTCTGAAGAGTTTTTAAAACAAGAAGCAATCAAAGACCTGGAACTGAGAGCGTTGACGGTGATGCCGCGTCGTCATGGTGACGGGATACTGGGATGTAGGCCAGGTTTGATGGAGGTCGGGTTTGTTCTTCAGCATTTTAAAGCCTTCCCAGATGTCCTTAGCAGCGAATCATCACACGCTCCTTTAATTCGGATCAACTTCTCATTCACCGCGTGTGTGACTAGAATGTGGTTTTGACTAGAATGGATGTGGTTCAAACCACGTGAACCTCTTTATTCAGAGTAAAACACATATTTATCACGTTTATTGGCTGATTTCTTCCTCTCCTCTCCGTGTCCTTAAACGTGTCAACATCTTTTTCTGAATCTTCAACCGTCGTCCTGGTTTTCTCTGCCTTTGAAGTCGGACCAACGGGGGAATTGCTCTGCTCCATTTTTAGACTCTTCTAATGCGTTTGATCTGTGATGATGGCACAGAATGCATGTTCTCCTCCTGCTCCTCTTTGTGTGTGTGATGCATTTTAAAGTGATGGTCCACAAACAAATCAAGACAAACTAGACTGGAATAGCTTTTATTAAAGAAGTGGACACAATTTCTGTTTCAATTTCAAGAAAATGCAAGTAACAAAAATTCCAGGACATTTCAGGATTGTTCTAAATGTTCTAAGCGTTGGGGTACCCTGATTGGTTGAATCCAACTAAAAGTGGGGGGAAAAACATACTAAAGACATATTGATAATGTATTACAGCAGAGATGGGCAACTTTTACCACAGCGGAGCCACAAAACTGTGATTGTATCAGATCCGAGGGTCACATTATCAATATTCATGCCAGCAATCAGAATAATGAACAATCCGAACATTATTACAAGAGTACAAAGGGTTTCTGTTCTTTATGGTTGTTTAGTGTATTTTTCTGTATTTTTTTTTTTTGTCATTTTGTGTTGTTTTGAGTTATTTCTTTTTGTTTTTCTGCTATTTTTGTATATTTTTGCTGTTTTGTATGTTTTATGGTCATTTTGTGTTATTTTTGTGTTTTTTTTTTGAGTAATTTTTGTTGTCATTATGAATATTTGTCTGTTATTTTGTGTGTGTTTGCTTTTTTGTGTGTTATGAGTCATTTTTGTGTATTTTTGTCTTCATTTTGTGTTTATAGAGTCATTTTTGTTTGTCATTTTCTATATTTTCTGTTGTTCTTTTGCATATTTTATTGTAAATTTTGTATGTTTTTGGAGCCGTTTTGTAGATTTTTGTTATCCTTTTGTGTATTTAATTTGTCTTAGGGCCAGAAAAAATGAACTTAATAGAAAAATAAATGATGATAAAATAAAATGATCTTCATCCTGAAATATAGTGAATCAACAAACAATCAGTTACATTAAAATAAACTTAGAAACTGCATCAAACTGAGGTAAAATAACTGTAATAACCTAATATATGAATTTAAATGCACGCGTGGACTTTGATAACAGATGTATGTCACGCTTTTCTAAATAAAAATTAAATTGCGTATATAAACGAGGACTTCCATTTGTTCCATTTCCTCCACTTGTCATGCTGCAGCGATGCTTCACCACTTTCCTCTCAACCTTCTGTTTGTCACCCCTGGAGGGCTTTCATCCCCGTAGGTTTATTATCGCAGCGTTGCCATAGAAACGCCTTTAAAAATCTGACCGGCGGCTCGTTGACTCTCTGGAATCAGAGAAGGATCCTTTTCAAACCCCTCTCAGCGATCTCAAGTCCAGGACGGGAAGAGAGATAAGAACTGGATGGGGAGGCGTTTCCATGGTAACATCAATGCTGGTAGGAAGATGGCCCTACTTTGATGCTTTAGATGCATTTATTGGGTTGCGTGGTTGTGTTTTATTTTCCACAAACCGTTTGATTTATTTCCTGCGCTCAGAAGTTCTTTGGTTGATCCGTGGTTAGCGTTCCTCCATCAGGCGTCTGATTTTATTTAGTTTGTAGTTATTTAGTCAGTTTCCCAGTTGTTTTAGGGCTAAAAATCATGGTTTCCTGTGTCAGCACAACCTGTCTTTTCTGTACATATTTGTTGAAGAGAGAATGATTCAGCTCCCTCCTGTTTGCACTCAGGTGTGTCTTACTTCCTGATTTCCTCCCTCATCTACTTAAGGAGTGTTTGAACACAGAGTTATTGCTGTTGCTTTGTGCTGTGATATCATTCCCTCCTGGTTAATCTGGTTAGTTTTACTTTTTTGTTTTTTACGGTCTTGGTTTGCATTTTGCATGTTTCTACCTTCACACGTTGTATTTAGAATAAACATGGACGTATTATTCCCGCCCACTGCCTTGTTGGTTGTTTATTTTTACAAAACAAGTCTTTTTATCATCTAGTTATTTAAATAATAAATTACTTTTCGATACGTCTTTATTCTTTTAAAATTTCACTTCCTGAATATTTTGTTACATTCAGTATTTCGTTGAATGAAAACTGCTTCCTACTTTTTATTCCATGTTTCTGGTATATTTTTCCTGTTTCAGTTTAGTTTTGGCTTTTTTTTTGTGGTGTAAGGAGTGAGTTTATGCCTTGTATACGAGAGGTCTTTGGTTCAAATCCCATCTGGGTTAATCTCTCAGTTATTGTTTTATTTGTATTTAACTTTTTTCAGTTTGGCTTTTTGCGGTTTGGTTTTGCAGACTTGCAGAATTTCACTTCTTTGACGTTTTGGTTTAACAAACTTTTGAAAGAAGTTATCCTATCGTGAAATTCTGGTTCAAGCGATAGATACTGTAAATCCCAGCTTGTTATTTAAGCTGCTGGGGATGAAAATGAACTATTTCATAGCACAGATAAAGACAAAGTGTAGGTGTCTTAGATCAATAAATCAAATGCATTTCTTCCAAAAAAGGGAGAATTTACTCACAAACAAATGTCAAAGGTTAAAATTGCCGCTCCATCGTCAACAGTCGGTTTGTTGAACTTTGGAAAAAGTTTCACGCATTGCATTGTGGGATTGGGGAATCTTGTAGAAAAATGCAAAGATGTTCCAAGTTACATTTTTGATATTAAAGAAGTGTTTTTACTTCATCGTTCTCAAACACTGATTATTCCTCATATTATCCTCAAATATTACTAACAACATTTTACTCTTGGGGTCAATCTGACCCAAGGGATATTTGCCTCCACAAAATGATTTAAAAAAAATTATTGACCAAGTTTTTTGTGTCAGACACTTTGTTTATTTTTTGAATACATAAATAACCTCTTGATACTGAAACCTTGACCTGTTCTCTAGCGCCACCATCAGGATAAACTTTTGAATTAGAATTGATTTATCTTGCATAGTTTTTATCCAAATCTTCTCAAATTTACTGACATTATTAATGACCATTAGAGTATGAACCCCATTGGTTGAGGTGATGATATGATCTTTGACCATTCCTGCAGCGCCACCATCAGGTCAGTTTTAGAGTTAGTGTAGCTTGAAAATCTTTAATTCAAACTTTTTCTAAATTGGGGTGAACATTGAAAAAAGTATTGTGGAAATGTAAACTATTGTTTTTTGAATGATAAACATTGAATGGGGTCAAATTGACCCCAATGATAATAGGAGGGTTAAAACTTTCTGTTTCAAGGTTGATCGAGGAAATTTATCGTTTAATTGTTGATGTTTGGCTCCTTTGACAGAAACTATACAAACTGTTACAACACACCACGAGTCTTTCCCCATTCTTGTTTTCCCTTGGTGTGTGTGAGTCCGTTGGGACACACACACACACACACACACACTCCCCAGGCTCACTTCTTCTTCTCTCTATCAAATAAAAAGCCTGTGTGCGGCTCCAGCCGTTCTGGAGCCGTTTGATGTTGTCTAAACCTCAAAGCGTGTCTATTCTGCTCCCAGGTTTTTTTTGTTTTTTTTTTGATTCCACACTCCACACATCTGTCTGAAAATGCTAACTCTGCAGGACGCTGCACGGCGCTAACGCTAATTTTAGCTCGACACAACGGTTAGAATTGAAAGTGCGATGGTGTGATTAGAGGCGCTGATTGGTTCCTGATTAGCTTTAAGTTGAGCCTCATCCTCACACTCACTGAGGTACCCTGGAAACCTGATAGAACCAGTAGAAAGGAAATAAATACTATTAGGCTACAAAAAGTAACTGCTATTCCTAATCTGTCCAGCGGGGGCCATCGCACTGTTTCAGTGAGAGGAACCGACACACCGTAAATCCAGAGTTCAAATATTACCGCAGATGGCAGCAAAACAGCGTTAAAGCTCCGAGCCCGTATAACCTAAATTACAGTTTTAAATTTTTTTTTGAATTTTTATGTGTGTGAGTCTATAACCTGGCAAGAGCCAGAGTGATGTGTAGCCCCTCCCTCTAACTTGAGTTCTCCATCAATCTGTCTGTGTTTGGCGAATCCTTTCAGAACCAGGGAGGGACATGAACAGAATCCTTGAAGCTGATTGGGCGAAGCGCCTGTCCACCATGAATTGTTTTAGCCAATCACACGGCAACAAATTATGATGTCGTCATCGGCATGCGCCGCAGAGACGCTGCTGCAATAACAACAGGGCTCCTCCTGCGTCAACATCTTTCTATTTTCATTCAGAGCGATGCTAATAGCGGTAGCCCAGCTAGTTCCTCTCCCCGCAACTGCTCATGCGCCAGTTTTGCTTTGGCGTTTCTGCCTTCGTCACACCCGGATATCCCGCCCTAAACCACAACACTGTCTCATGATTGGTTCTAATCGGTTTGGTTCGGTTTCGAAAGGCAAAGGCGGGAACAGCACAAGATGGATTCTGGTGTTTGTGAACACCAGGAGAATCCATCTTTTGGCAAGGTTAGTGCGTCTATGCAGCAGAGCAATAACTTAACCTCGTTATTTAAAATCCTCAGAGGTGTAAATTCTAAAGAGTACTGATATATAGTACTGAAGTAGAAGTACTGTTACTTGATTGAAATTGTACTCAAGTACAAGTACAAGTAAGTCATACATAAAATACTCAATTAAATATGACTTAAAGTAAAAGCTACTATAGTTACTTTCACTCCCCACGTTTATTTTTGGTAATAAATCTTGCCACGGTTCCCTTGCGTACAGTAAACATCTCATGTATAAACTTAAAAAGCACGAGACCAAATTTTACACGATTGGAACTCAGAATAAAAAAAATCCTCATGCTCTAACTATAGCTACATTTATGAACTCTAAAACTGAGAAAATAACCTCCAATCAACGCTGTTTTGGTGCCGTACACTACATTTAATCTGATTGGTCGTCTATGATGTGCTGCATTCGATTGTTGTCTGGTTATTTCATTTTTTGTAGTTTCACAATGTCTGTTTCACATTTCGTTACTCAATAAGGATAAAATTACTAATTTAGAAATACAAGTACCCATAAAAGTAACTCAATTATAGTAACGTGAGTACTTATAATCTGTTACTTTCACCTCTGAACATCCTAAGGTAGAGGTTTCCAAACTGGGGTACGTGTAATATTAGGGGTACTTAGACACCTCTCAGGGGGTACACAGAAATGTGTCAGTTTATTTTTTTACATTAGAGGTTTTTTTGTTTACATGCACGCATCCATCATTAATAATTTGTGGCATAACTCTTTAAAAAATGCCAAAAGGTGAAGTTCAAATTCTAAAACGAGCAAAACATCAGAAATAAATGATTAAAAAGGCCTAAATTCAAGGTTAATGTTGGACGAGGCAAGGGAAAGAGTTGAGACGAGCCTGCAGACATAAATAAATAATGTACAACATGAACGAAGGGGTACTTAGCAATAAGAAATAAAGTCTAAGGGGTACATGGGGCAATATAGTTTGTATGCTACATCGTTTTTTATGTTTCCCACGGTCTCATATAAACTGAGATTGTTTTGAAAACGTTACCGTAACGGAAGCAAAATGCTGTCGTGTAAACATGGCCTTAAATTATTTTGTTAAAAAAAACCACCAAATAGGTTTTTCGTGTTTATAAAATGTGTCGAGTTGTGTGAGTGTCCAATGAAAAGCAGGAAGACAGAAACATGACGTGGTGTTTTCAGATTTTCTCACTCGAAACGTTCACACTACGATGCTGCACCAAGAACAAAATGGAAACTCTTTCACAAACCTAAAGACGAACAGATCTTGTGAGTTTGTCATCCCGACACCGACTCATCACTCATCAGTTTATCACATCAGTCAAACACACACGACGTGTCACGGCGTCCTTGTCCTGTCTCACACGGGACACGAATAAATCACTCCTGTCCACTTCAGGTGATGAAGGAGATCAACCTCCATGGGAAATCTATAAATCTGGCGTCCATAATAAAGGCTAACGGGTCGGACACAGGCTAGGCGTGTGTGCTCCTATTTACACGAGGGGAAGAAAAGTGAATTTCCAGGCAATTTTCCACCGTAGGCAAGGTTACACATTAATGCGGTTTGTGTTGCAGATGAAGATGCATCCTGATGTTCCCGTCACACGTTCCTCTCTGAGGATTTCAAATTAATTGCATAACGTAACCAAAGTCTCGCTTTGCCCTCAGGTGCTAATTAAAGGGAATTCAACATGCTTCATCCTGTAATTACGAAGCAGAGAGAGCAGAGAGGGGGCGGAGCTTGTGCATGTTTTCATACCACATTATGTGGAAAATTATTTTCATATCAGAGCCAGGGGTGGAAAGCTGAGCAGCTAATAATAAACTGATACAAGACTGAATGAGTAAAATAAGACTTTTACTCATTTATTTACAGTCAGAGGAATACGATTTAATCCTGTTGGGAGTTCTAAACTCAGATTAAGAAAGGATGTGATGTCCATGACATCATCATGTGCTGATCTGATTGCTCAGCGTTCCAAGCTGCTGATTGGCTAATGTCACACACCTGGGCCCAGATTCTCATCTGATATCTGATCATCTGACCTCCACACAGGTACACACCACACCTCGGTTTGATTTAGATATGTTAGGTTAGATTACACACACACACACACACACACACACACACACACACACACACACACACACACACACACACACACACACACACACACACACACACACACACACACACACACACACACACACACACACACACACACACACACACACATCTTCACTTATGCACATTTTACACAATTCTTTGTGCAATTTGGCTTAATTTGATCAAATTTGGTAAATTTGGTATAATTTGGCCTAATCTGGGTTCATTCAGTTTAATTTGGCCTAATTTGATTTAATTTGAACTAATTTAGCCTAATGTGGTTTAATTTCATGGAATTTGGTTTAATTTTGCCTAATCTGGTTTAATTCGATGGAATTTGGTTTAATTTGGCCTAATGTGGTTTAATTTGGCCTAATGTGGTTTAATTTGATGGAATTCAGTTTAATTAGGTTAAATTTTGCCTAATCTGTTTAATTTGATGGAATTTGGTTTAATTTGACTTAATCTGGGTTAATTAAAGGAATTCGGCTTAATTCGGTCTAACTTTGATGGAACTGAAGTTAATTTGGTCTAATCCAGACCAATTTGGTTTATTTGATTTATTAGTTTGAATGTTTAATTTTGCTTAAGTAAACAATAAAGATTTCTTGAATGTTTGCCATGGTCTTGTTGTTGTGACCTCTCAAGCAGGGCCAATGCACTTATATGTGATTTAAACTTGTTGCTGCCTTTCCCTGTTTTAGAAATAGATAAAAACAAAAGAAAGATGCATAAATAATGCTGAAATGGCTCCGGCAGCAGTCGCAAAGATGGATGATGACAGCGGTGGCGTTTGTTGTGCAGCATGGCTCAAACCGTCTGTGATGTCCAGAGAATCACTGAAAACAAGTCACGTCCAATCAGAGCGACTCTGCCTTCATATCAAACCTCTGCACCAGTTCCCTGTCATCAGAGCTTAGAGCTTGATGTGAAAGTGCAGTCAGCCATCTTCTTCCACCTTTGGAGTCATTTCCTTCATAATCACACTTTAATTAAGCACAGAGGCTTTAGGACACATGGTCGACTGATGATGGCGTCCAGCAGGGACGTTATGATCAACGTTTGGATTTCATTCAACTTTAAAGACTCAATAAAGAGCCGAAAAACTGTTTAGAGACACTGAGCTCTTATTTTTCTCAGCATTTACCAAAAACCAGGCCAATGAAGGGACCCAGTAACTCTCTCACATTCTGGACAGGACCGTGATTTATGTCTTAGAAAGGTTGGAAAATCCTTCAAAGTAACGATTCATCGTAGCTTAACTTATCAACCTGTTTAAGAACAACTTCAGAAGTCATTTTTCAACTGCCTCACATCAATGTGATGTCATTTTTGAAATATTGGAAGCTGAAAATGGAAGAAAAATCAGGATGCATGAAAATCTACACATACCCCCCTCACTAAATTGGCCATATCTCTAAAAGTTTTCATCTGATCCAACTAAAAATGCCTATATTGAATAATCACTGAACAATTGGTAAAAAATTACAAAATGTTGAGACCGAAGTACATATGATATCCTGGATATTTGTTGAAATGACTCAAAAATGTCTAATTTACATGTGTTTGCATCCTTTTAATGGTCAAAGCTTTACTTGTTGAGCTAAATTCACCCTCTTTGTTTAGATTGAGGACTTTTAAGACTTTATCTTATCAATAAACTAACTATTAAGATGTTTGGACCAGAGACGCTACAGCCCTTTAGCATCATAGTCATTAAAAGCTTGTATTTATCTGCATGAAAAGGCAGAAAATGGCTTTTCCATCAGGACTTTTCCTTCTGGTCTAATGGGAGCCGACTGCTCCTCTGGCGTGTCTCAGAGTCTCAGAGCCAGAGTGGTCTTTAAATTGGCCATGATGTCCAGCAGCTCGACAGGACGAGCTGATGGGAGGATAACGAGGTCTTTGGAGGCGGCGCTGGAGTTCTGGGATATAATAATAACACCACGTCAGGTGGTGGTGGTGATGGAGCAGACAGGGAGCACAGAGTTGGAGATACACCATCAGTGTGTTTATATACCCCTCATGCTTTCAGATCGTCGTCGTTGTAGAGAAACGTCACTAAATAGCTCGCCAGCGTCTCATTGCTCCACGGATCAGTAACAAATCCCCCTCAGACGGGAACTGATAATCTGGAGGAGAGGAAGCTATTCCCAGCAGAGAGGAGACACGTGTCTAAGCTCCACAGTAACATACGAGTCATTCTATGTCATTTCACAAATGGCCCACGCACTTTGGTCTCAAAAAATCTGAACTTTTTACCAATTGTTCCGTGATTATTCAATAGGCAAACTGGAAATTTTTGTTTGATCAGATTTTCGTGCGTCCTTATTTTTCTTCCATATTCAGTTTCTAATATCTCAGGAACTACATCACATAGTAAATTGAAATGTGGTATAGTAATACAGCTCCACCTACTCTATCAAAATATACAAAAACATATGCTATACATCCTATCTGGTGGACATGTCAGCTCCTTAAATTTGGAAAAAAGTTTGTCTGTGTGGAACATGTTTGGTCCTTCAGTAAACAATTTAGCATATGCCTCAGCTCCCTGTAATCTGATCAGCTTAGAGCTATGAACATAGACTGTTCACATCACTAATGATTTGTCACATATATGTATTGATTATTGGGTGACAAGCTCTTGAAATCCAAAAAAAAAAACTTTTTTTTTTACTATTTTCATTGGCTCATAACTGCACGTGGGAATCTCTGTTTTAATTTATTGTGTAAAGGTTAGTCTTTCTTGGGATATAAAACAATTTTTCTTGCAAAATCTTCATTTTTATTTTGGACCCCATCTTTGGGTTATTTCACCACTCGCAAATATTGAAAATCCTTCACATGAGGTCATTGTAGCTTTGCCTCTGTGTCTTACAATCATTCGTTGTTTATTAGTTTATTACTCTAAAAAAACATTATGATGGAAGATTTGTTAAAAATGTCTGAATTTTTTTTAGACCAAAGTGCATGGGATGTCCTGAAAATGTGTTGAAATTACATGGAATGACAAAACGTGAAGTGATTCTGAGTTGATTATCTTTCATATCCACACTTTTCTTTCATTCAACATCTTTGCCACACTGTAAAGGGATGCTCAACTCAAATAACCAAAACTTTTTCTGTAAGCTTTACTCGTAGGAATGAGAGGCCATTTAAAGCTGCAGATTCAATAAAAAAGCATGTTAAACGCACGCCTGTGGAGGTTAATATGTTTGACAAACTCAGGCTTAATAATGTTGAATTCTGTCTTTAAAAATCTGAATTTATTCTGTTCCCACCAAAAATGAGATCATTGTGAGGCTGTGAGCTCTCTATAATCGATCAGGAAATATGAAAATTCTGTTATTTTTATGGGAAAAAATGCATCAAAATCGTTGAAACGATGTAGAAAATAGTTTGAAAAATCAACAAATGTGATTATTCAGTTGATTTTATGATTATTTGTTGACTCTTAGCGTAACTTTTTCAGAGCTGCTGGAAAAAAAACTTCCTAAATTAAAAGTGACACTAATGACATGGTCCTGATCCTCTCACACTGGGTCTGAAGCTTTGTGGTGGTGATGTAACATGAACACAGAGTGAGGAGGTCATCGCAGGGTTAATAACAGTGGGTGGAACCT